>NW_010249578.1:0-12730 GCF_000690775.1 Eurypyga helias
CTGTAAGGTCCCTTCCATCCTAAACAAGTCTATGAATATACAATTCTATGATGCTGAAAAGTGTAATTTAAAAGTGTCTCCATTATAGAGGAAGTGAGTGGTTGTGATCTTCAGTCCTCTTAGACAAAACTAACATCAGCCACTCACCGGACAATTCGACAGCTTAGGAGGCCTCTGAAAGAGGGAAGAGGACAGGCCTTTTCCAGAGAGTGACAGAAAAGGAGAAGAAGAAGAAGAGCATCAAGAAGGTACTGTAAGCCTGCAGCTCGTGCATAGCCTATGGACTGCTGAGCAGTCTGCCAGACCTCATGGGACAAAGCTCCCACAACCTGAGACAAATGGTCAGAACTTGGAAAAAGACAGAAAGCCATCAAGTTGTTTGAAACCTTGCTGGAAAGCAAGTACTTGCCCTTGAAGGACACAATGGGCAGACAGGAAGTTATTTATAACTTCTTTTGATTTCTGTTCTCATTTACTCACTTTGAATTTTCGTTTCTATAACAAAAGCTAATGAGTTTAATTTATGATCTAATAAAAACTGTCTTTGAGTTTCTGTGCCTTTTCATTTTCTTTGGGGAGGTCATGAGAAGAACTCGGTGGCAGATCCACTTCATAGCACTGTTGAATGTAGAAGACTGGACACAATGTGCAAATATATTTAGGCTAGATTTCTCAGATCTTGCTATTTGAGCTCAAGCACCTGACAATTTGATTTGTATGAGAATTACCTGAATATTTTTGAAATGTGAAAGTCTCTCTCCTTTTTTTTTTAAATTTACCACAAACCAGAAAAGTGACTTTGTCTTAACACTGAAAACTCCCTCAACTGGAGACTCTAAACAGAGCTGTCCTGGAAAAGGAGTTGACTAGGTCACTGGTGTGAGATTCAGCAGATTTAGGATTTTCACAGGTATTCTCTGGCATGGTCATGAACAATTAATTCAGTTTAACCTTTGGTTGTCCATCTATAAAATAGAAATAAAGGATACTTCCCAATCATTCAGGCAGACTAGAAATAAAAATCTATTGGCACTTGTAAGGTGACGTCTTAGAAAGCACTCAAAGGAAAGCAGTTATTTCTACAATGCAATTTGGAAGGTGCGAAGTAATTACAACCTGACACTGCATGTCAGACAACAATATGTTATAGACCAGTTGCCTCATTCAGTAAGTAGGACTGCTCTTTGCCGTACCATGACACAGGGTTGCTTCATGAATAATGACTGCCAGAAACAAAATATTTCACAGTTCATACACACAGGTAAAGGAGAAGAGTTATGTATAAAGAGTATCAACAAGGAGTGCAGAAATCCTCCATATATTCAGAATGAGCCTCTGTACTATAGCGAAATGAGACATGGCATCAAGTACCTGATATTCAACCAGAATACCACATGGATTTCTCCAACACACACACACCAGCTTCATGGATTAATGTTAACAAGTTCAGGAATTAAAAGTACTGATAAGGTTTTCAACTCATAGACTAGGTGTGTGTCTCAAACCAGAAGGAGAAAGCAAGACCACCTTTTCCAAGTGGCATATATATTTCTTCATAATCCAGACCCAACCCAGCCATACCTTCTCTTGTCTGTCAGCAAATCGTCTTCTGAGCAAGATGATTATGCCAATGAAGAACTTTAAATTGTTGGTAGAAAATACAGAATTAGGGTCCCATTTATGCCATATTACATTTGTATTATTTAGTTTTGGGGAATCCGTCATGTTGTCCTTTTATGATGGTAGTCTTCATAAGCATGATGTTTACATCTTTTTATGCATCAAGCCTCTATAAATGGCAAATAGTTAATGCTTACTGTTTGCATATTCTGTAGTATATATATTTTTCCATATTATTTTCATAGCATGAGAGAAAAAACTGAGAGGAAAATATTGTTTGTTTTCTTGGTTTTCCATGAATTCTGTTGAGTATGACTTTTAATATTTCATAGTTTTTTAATGGTTACATGTGAAACATTCACAATGAACATATGCTGTTGCAAATAGATTAAAATTCTAGAAAAGGTTTACCTATATACATACCCAGATAAATAGGCTGTTTATTAAATTTGACATCTGTGATGCTTGACACTAAAAGAAAAGCTTTTATTCATTTCCATAACAAGTATAATAGTTATAGTAATTAATGCTAAAATGTAGTGTGTATTATTAATGCATTACTGTATATTTGCTCAGAATAGCTTAAAAAATGTTCTGTTGATATTGATATTTGCCAGAAGTTAAGATATTGTCCATCAGGATTATCAATACATCAGTGTGTTTTTTTGTTGTTGTTTCTTTGTTTGAGTTTAAAAAACAGGGAGAGTTGGTAAGAGAACAGGCAAGTGTCTACCTACATGTGTTCTACAGCCAGTGGTTCACACTGACCAAAGTTACTCCAAGTTTACTGCTGTTATGGACCATGCATTGGATCCCAGGTTTAATAGCTTCAGGAAGTGTATGTTTAATTGCAACAATAACAAAAAATAAACATCAGCACACTGCTGTGCTGGCAGTACATAATATTCCAGCCATACATTTGACTCATCAACATCCCATCCATATTACAAACTTAGAAAATTTATTTCCCAAAAGTCATTGTGCATCACTCTTTTTACCACTTTGAAACTGATTAGGGAAAACCTCTACATCTTGCTTTAACAGTCTCTAGTGTCGCATGAGAGGTTGTCCATCTGTGTCCCACTCTCCCTTTTTTAAAAATTTATTTTAAAGAGAATCCCAAATTTAGAACACCGATTTTGAAGATCTTATTTATTACAACTCTGTGTTTTTTTGTAATAAGATAGACTTGGGTGATTATACTTACACAATGTGAAAGACACTTGCACTGTGTGAATATACAGTTTTAGAATCAAAGCCTCCTTTTAGTGTTTCTATATAAATTAAATACATTCATACATACTTCTGCCCCAAATATATGTTCTTCATATCTGGTTATGCCAAACAAGCTTCATTTTTACGTACAGTACAGAAAGATAGCTGCAACACTTGGTCAACCTCAGGAGGTCCGTGTTTGTGAGACAACAGTTTTGGTCAGACTCAGTATCTTGATGGTATCTTTTTTCTTGAGTTCAAGAAAAAGGATCAGTATTACTTCTTAACATCTTGGGCTCAAAGTACAGACTTCAGAATAGATTTCCTTCCCAAGCCTCAATAGAGAAGAGTCTTGTATTTCCACTGCTTCCAATGATGAGTCGAATAGCTTTTAATCTGAACTATTTCTTTGTAGATTGCTACATTTTTATAAGATAATAACACCAAAAGCTTTTTGAGAAAGAAAGTATCTAAAAATCTTGCAATTTGATACATAGCAACAGTATATACATCTACTCCACAGGCACCTCATATGCCCTGGAAATCTAAATTCCTTCATCAGTGATGTCCTGGACCTTTTTCCTTTGCAACCCAACAAAGCCTTCAGACTGACCTTATCAACATAGGTCCATAGAAATAATTTTCCTTTCTGCTGACCCTACCCTTGTTTTCTTGGCACTTTTCTCCTATTGTCATCTAAGAACAATGCAATTTCTGAAGCTTTTGTCTGTTGCCTCTCTACCTGAGAGCTGAGCTGTATTATGGCCTTTATGAGCTGAACACAAGAGTCATCTCTGCGAGGGACAGCTGTATGTTATCCTTTTTGCGCTGTACTTGCACAGGTGTGTTGCCATTGTTGTAGTTTACATAAGCTTCAATTCAGTTGTAGTCACATTAAAAGACTACTCTTTAATTAATACTTTTTATTCAACAAGCACTGTTTCTAATCTTGGTAACACTGCAGCCTGGGATCAATGTCTTTCACTTCTCCGAGTGATCACCTTAGGAGCAATTGCATATTTTCACAGAACTGAACGAGAACTTCAGCCCATCACACATCTTCCTCTGCAGCTGTAAAGAAATCTTCACATATATGCAAGTCATTACCACACACCAAAATTTTAGAGGGTTTTTTTTCAAGGGAAAAGACAGCTTCATGCTCCAATCTGTGCTCTCCTCAGTTACTGGAGTTTTATACTTTTCTTCTTAGCAGGACTCCACTTCCTCCCCTTTATTAGCACTGTAACTGTGGAAGCAGAGAGTAATCAATCTTCTCAAACAAGGTCACATATAGGATCAGATTCTCAGTGCCTGTACTGTTGTCCTGAAATCTTGCCAAGATTGAAGGGAAAAAAACCCATTTTGTACAAATGCAAGGCCACATCTCAGGTCAGAAGCAGTTTATTAGGAAACAGACAATATAATCTGTCTCAATAAGTGGGATTAGAAAGTCTTGAAGTGGTTCTTGTACTGTTCTACATAGCAACAGAAAGGGTTCAGATATAAGGAAAGCAAGAATAGAATATTTTCTCCCCTCCTTCTGTCTCTGAGGGTCATTTATTTCTTTTCACTAAATTTCCTTGGCATAACAGTAATGACAGAAGTCCAGGCAAGACATCTGAGGCAGATCTGACTGCATCCTTTTTTAAAGAATACCAAAATTACCAAAGACTGCATGTCCTAGTCCCAGGCAGCGATGAGCTGCTTTCCTAGTCCCAGTCTGTATTTTGTTTCACTCCGTTAACACATCAAGCAGCGGCACGGCGAGCCAGTGGGGCAGGAAGCAGGGGGACGTTTTTGTCAAGCAGATTGATCTAGGAGTCGGGGCTTGAAAGTTTGGGTTTTTTTGCCTCTCCCTACTCTCGACTCCCGAATTGATTGAGAGGGTTTTCTCTCTCCATTTTTTTTTTTTTTTTTGGGTGGCTTTGGATTTATTTTTCTGCCTTGCGTGGAACCTGGCTGTGTCCGTCCACAGGTGGTGGGATTCTGCATCATTTGTTCTATTTTTCTGTTCTTTTAATTACTTACTAGCAATAGCGCTGTTAGTAACTCCAAAAGTTCCGTTTATATAATTCAATAGTTCTTATCTCAGCTTCTACGAGCCTCCCTTGTTTTCCTCCAACCCTTCCTCATTGGAGCGCGCGCGTGTGTGTGTGTGTGTGTGTGTGTGTAGGAGGAGGGGCGTGTGGAGTGGTAGAGTGACTGGTGGTGCTTAATTGCCAGACAGGCCTAAACCACAACACTGCAAAAAACTCAAATAGTCTCTTGGTTGAAGATGGATGTTCTAGACCTTTCCAAAATACTGTGAGCAGCTCAAAAGGACACACACATACACACACACACACACAAATCTTCTGCAATCAAAAGGCAGATTTTATCTGACCAGATGTTACAAACAGAAATCCCAAGTGAAGTAAGAAAAAGAATTTTCTTCTGAGCCATTGTATTTGTAGGGTGCATTGTTTCCTCCAGCCTTTTTCTCACATAAATTGTCTTTTGTGTTTTTTGGGCTTCCTGAGTCACTCTATATTGTCCCATCTTTCCCTCAGACCTGAAGGTTTGCATCTGTTTTGAGTGCTTCTTAATTAACAGTCTGCCACTCTTCGCTGTACTACAATCTTCCTTCTTCCTACAATATATTTCCCCCTTCTGATGTCTATCTTATACTGCCCTCTGTATATTTTTCAACATTGCTCTGATGGAAGGTGGAATTCCCCATTTTTTTCCTACAGTTTCCACATACATTTTGGCCAGATGGAGGCTTTGCGTCCAAGACACATCTTTTCAAGATGTGGTCAAGGAAGTAAAACAAATGTTACCAGGAAAACTGCAGATCCAGATTTTATTAGTGCCAAAACTAGAATAATGATGTTTTAAAACACTAATGAGGAGACAGAAGATAAAGCGACAATCACATTTTGTGACTGTGTTGGTAAGCAGAACCTTTCCCCCAGTCTTGTTGCCAGTCCAGGAGCTGTATGGTGGAGTAGCAATAGCCCCTTTCAAAGCCCCAGCAAAGAGTCCTCGCCCTGCCTTTGGCAAGACCCTGGTGCCTACGGCCCCAGCTCCCCTGCACAGTCTCTGCCTGTCCCGCCTGTTTCTTCTCTGCCCATTCTACCCTGTGCTCTCCAAAGCCCTGCACAGCCACTCCCAGAGACGCCCCACTCCAGCAGTTACGTGACCCAGTGGACAGACTCTGATGACGAATGGTCTTAAACTGCTGTGGCTGGAGGAGTACTTTAGTAACTCGACACTAGTATATGTTGTCTTAATGTAGCAGCGCTGTGGTTTTGGGACAGACTTGACATATTTAATATTTTTTTTTTTGCTCGGTTGGGTTTTTTTGGGAGTGTTTCTGATTACTTTCACGGCTTCTGAAGGATATTTCACAAAACTTTAATAACAAAATATTTTCCGATACTCTACATGCCTCAGTTTGTTTGCTCTTTATTACTGTCATGATGTAGGATTATCTGATCTTCCAACGCCATCAACGTACACAATCCCTCATCTTTCAGCTCCATGTTGTATTCAGGTAGCTCATACATATTTCTGTAAAGCCCAAACACTTTTTCTCACAGAGAACTTTCAACGCAACATGTACATACGTATGTCAAACATTTCCCTAACTGCTTGAAAAACTCTCTTACCAGTCTATAAATACATTTTTACCCTGTGTTGCATGGCTTGTGCTTTCAAACGAAGCTTCCCTGGCATCTCCTGGAACAGTCTGGAGCAATGTTTAGAGAGATAATATAATGAAATACGGTCTTGGATAATAGGCTAACCAAATATTATTGACCCAGAGCAGAAATAGTTATGAAATTAAACATTTAGACATCAAAGAAATCCCACAACTTTCGTGCCATATCCTCTTAGAAGGAACGAAACATTGCAGCTGTAGCATATGTCCAGTCTAATGCACTGACTGTGGGAGAATTCTGTCTCCATCAGACTCTTGGGAAACCCACCCTGGTGTTCTCCTGCGAATAACCCATAACCTTGGAGTGCAGAACATAGGAAGGTGGGCATCTGTTCATGTTATAATAGACATGAGCCTAGCAGTTGACATCATCACAGAGACAGCACCAGAGTACTTGAACGATACTTGCTTTCATCAATATTAACCCACAATAGTAAACAGACATTGAAACCTTTGTTTTGGAAGTGACAGATAATTGCCACAGCAAGATCCACATTAAATGAAAACTGCTGATAATGTATCAGATGAAATAATAGAGACATTCTTTAAGTTCCTAGTATGGTCATTTGTATTATCTAGTCTATCAAAGAAAAAAAAATTCTTCCATGTTTTCTGCAGTAAAAAAAAGCATCTCTGAGAAAATGCGGTCCAGACAGCAAAAATGAAGTCACTAAATATAAGCATTCCTAAGAGGAAAACCACTTCTAGAGAAAGATGACAATTAGAAAATGGAAACTTGTCATCCATATATTTCAGGTCTGACATAGAAAAGCTTAGGGGCTGAGGAATAGATTAGTTGCATACGAATAAATGAGAGCAAATGCTATTATAGCTTTTCATGATATCTTATTAAGGCTCCTGTTATTCCGTAGATGAGTGGGATAGGTGTTTATCTGGAGTGGAATAGATAAGTACTGTGTCAGAATCTAAAAAATTATCATCAGAAATTAAATTTTCTTCAGATCCATGGTTTCCTGGTGTAGTTTGCAAGTACACACACATTAGAAGTAGATTAGATTCAGATGCAGTCTTCTAGTGAAGAAGATTGGATTCAAATGCAAACTTGTTCTAAAGAAATCTGATGCTCTCTGAATTCAGAATATTAGAGTGATTTCACTTGGAAAAATTTTACCTCTTTGTAGTATCTTTGTGAGACAGTTTCTACAACTGCTTTGCCATAGACCCAGAAATTTATCTCTCAGAGCTGCAGGATAAGCAAGAAAGCATCAAATCAAGCTGGTATATTTTCTGATCAAACTGAAGATCTGCCACCTGACAATAAAATGAGTGATTTCACACATTGCTAGGAGGGCCTGCAGGAGCCTTGCCAGCTGGTGCAAAGCAATCGCTGTAACATCCTAGATAAAGCTGCTGTCAAGTACTTTATGTCTTGAGATGTGAGAGGGTGCACCAGGATCTACTAGAGCAACACTTCATTGTCTGATGAAGAGGAACAAGGCACTTGAGTCAGCTCTCTGGAATGATTCAGTACCATCAGGACAGGGACCAGTGTCCAGCCCAAAATACAATTCTCTCTCATCTCTTTTTTTTTCTTTTCAGCAGAACAAATATTTTTGTATGTGGATGCTATGTTTCTGAGTAGATGTGAAATTCAAACTACATTAGCTTCCTGTGCTAATAAGCCAGAAGAGGGATTATATTAAAAAAAAAAAAAGTGTTATTAAGCATATGTGCAAAAGGTTCAGTACTGTTGCTTGATTATTTGAACCATAAAGCCATCAAAAGGCCACAGGTGGAAACCACACATACGTTTGTGAGCAAAGGAAAACCTTGGAAGGACAGGTTGTCTTTCCTCATATCTATGGAGTTTCTCATGTATATGTGTATGTGTATACGTATGTGTATGTGTGTGTATATGTACATGTACATCTATACTTATCTGCATATGTATATGTGTGTGCATATATATGTATATGTGTATGTGTGTGTATATGTACATGTACATCTATACTTATCTGCATATGTATATGTGTGTGCATATATATGTATATGTATGTGTATATATATGTATGCGTGTACGTGTACGTATATGTATACACATAGAATGCTTTAAATGCTCTTTGTAGTCTGTGAAAACCTACATGACTGTGAAGGACAAAATATGGATGACTTAACTGACATTTCCTTACCCCAAAACAGAGTAATTACATAAAACGGAAAATTGAACAATAAATGTTTTGCCTTTGATTTTCAATACTATTAGGTACAATTAGCAGCAAGGCAAAATTGATTAAATATTTTTTCAAAGCAGCCAGAGATTTTGCTAATTCATTTCTTATAACTGGGGGTGGGGGTGGGGGAGAGAGGTTGGGGAGAAGTCAGTTATCAGCCAGTGCTGCTGTGAAGTCATTTAAATCTCAAAACATTACTAAGAGCAGATAAAAAGGGAAATAGAAACAGCTAAGGAGCAGGACTGGATTAAAGTTTTCTGGCTGAAATATTTTGTTTCACAAACACAATGCTATCATCTCCTTGAAAGCTTAAAATCAGTAAGGGAGAAAAGATCTTTAGTGAAGCTGGAATTTCCTGTTTTGATATTAAAATTCCTGTCTCCACTTGAACATCAAGCATCCTTTAAAAAAAAAAAAATCTATGTAACACCAAAATTGAACATGAAAACAAATTAACATTTAACTTCCTCACATGTTTTAGTGGGAGATTGTTACTGAAAAGAAACAAAGAAAACTCTCTAAACCAAGTGATGGTTTAGAATGCAAATATTGGTTTATTGTGGTGCCGGGTGAATGGGGGATATCTCCTCCTAGCATGCACACCGAACAGCATTCTTTCTGCTATATTTATAAACAAAACTTCTAGGATTAGTAATTTTCCAGTTTCTACCCTCTTTACAATGATGGGTTATAGAGTTACAATACTGCTGACACATTACTTCCACTATTACGCATTCTCAGGGGAAGGGGCTTCACCTGGGCAAGGGTCTTCTTGACCTATGGGAATGATTTTTAGTATTATAATGAGCTTTTGATGAGTAAACTTCACAAAGAAGACAAAATTCTTTAAATATCTACTGATTTACAAAACCACTTCTCAGCTTACAAGGACGCTGTTGATGTACTAATGAGCACGCACCCCCCTGCCTTTGATAAGCAAAGGGCCCATCTCTTGTTATCATACCTTTCTCAGCAATGTGCGAAGAGAAACACATTGAAAAACAGGATATTATCAAAACAGGTTGACATAGTGAAAGAGTATAATCAATGCAGCTTAACATCTAAAGACATCATCAAGAGTAGAGCTTTGTCCAAAACAGCTTAACATAGTGAAAAACACATTAAAGTCAAAACAACTTATTGTCAAAATGCTAAATCTTGCAAAATAGAACATAGTGAAAATGAGATTATCAAAACCAGCACATAGTGAAAACCAGAATGTTGTCTAAATAACTTACAACAGAAAGATATTTCGACTGCTATATTACTCTGACAATTAGCCTTTGAAAGTGTCAGTCTAACACAAGGAAGAACATCTCGATTGCTCTAGTGTTCGAAGGGTTACCGTCTGACACTTCAGCTTGTCACCCAACAGAAAAAACAAGAACATCAGGCCTGTAACAAAATAATTTTCTTAATTAAATTTTATGAGAAATTTTAAGAATTAAATAACTGTTTTTCTATAAAATCAAAACCCCAATATGATATCTTAAGTTATATTCATTTGAAACAGTTATTATTTCATTACATAACAAATCTAGAAAAATACCTTATAATAAAATTAGGTCAAAAAACCTAAATGTGAAGAATCTGATTTTTTTTTTTTTTTTTTTAGATTGAGAGTATTCGTCCCATTATCATTCTCTACAGCTGAGCTCAGGACAATATTTTTAATCACTTGTGCGTAGTTCAGTTGTTTCTTCTATCATCAGAATAGATAAGCTCATCAGACATTAAGGAAAAATTACATAGTGCTTTCTACAGGGTCAGTAAGAGGGCTTAGAAACGCCCGAAGCACATCCTACTGTGCTACTAGTTGCTGCCTCAATTTCTTTAAAATTGAAAGCTGATCCGGCAGAGACCCAGTTTCGATTACTTCTTTATAGATGTAATTCTGACCCTGAACATAAAACACACACACACATATTCAGAGGGAGCCAGAAAGACACTGTTTTCTGCAGAAAATGCTGCAGATGTTCTGTTCAGATACATGGTCTCCTAGACCCTCTTTAATTTTATTAGCAATTTTTTCTCTCCTTGACATTTTAAAGGCTGAGAATAGAATGAAGAAGAGATGTTTCATCATTACTTTTAAGATTACTCTTCTAGTTACTCTTGGAAATGGGAAAAAAATTGAAAAATATAAAGAAAACAGCAAAAATCATTGAGGAAACCACTTAGATTGAAATACCCTGTTAATTACATCATACCAGCTGGAAATACATTTCCATTTTGGGGTAAATGCCAGCAGCAGTTTCCAGTGGGCTGAAAATAACATCTTGCTAAATTATGTTCATTAGTTTTTTCCTTTTTTTTTTTAATACATCTGGTTTTTTATACCTATAAAACTTTAATGGCATGTTTTAAGATGTCAGAAAATCTGACACAGATTGATGCTGGCAAGCAGATCAAGGCCTGGGTCTGACTGAACAACTGAAGAAGCTTGCTGAGGAGAGCAGGATGACCAACTGAGACCAAAATGCTCCAACTGCCTGATTGTTCTAAATGTCATTGTACCTCTACCAGCTCCTTAAAACTGACAGACATCAAAATTGATGGGAACAAACAAGTAGGCTTCAGTCCTCCAAAACTTTATTATCCACATATACTGTGTTATTTAACCTACAAGCCATTTAAGGAAGAATTGACTAGAGGCCGTTTCCCTTTCCTTGTTCCACTGCCTTGTAGCAAAACTCTAAAGTAGGTAGGAATAGCAGTAATCATCAAGCTGCAGAGATTTTCCACAGGTGTATAAAACTGAGTCAAGAAGTCAGTTCTCAACCGTAAATCAAGAGTTCTAGAAAAGAAAAAAGGCTAATTTCTAGCTACCATTGGAGAGGGACTTGTGGCAAGTTACGTCCATCAAGTCAGTTCCAGATTTACCTCTTTGCAGCATGTAATTCTTACTGAAAGAGGATACAACTCACTACACACGCTACTCTGCCAGAGTCAGGCAGGTGATGAACCTGGCCTGTTCTCTCATTCCAAAACACTTGCAGTTCAGAGACAACCACATTTCCTCAGGAACAACCTAAACTTTCAATGTTTACTTATAACAGCCTGCTTCAACAAATACAGAAAGCCTTCCAAAGAAACCAGGAAGAAGGAAAACCAAAAGACCAGCAAGAATTAAAATATTAAATCACTGCCTCTCTGCCTGTAGGTTAGGTCCTGTTTCTTGTACTGTAGAAAGGCTGTCAGACAGACATAACCACGGTTTGTGATATGAACTCTTTCATCTCAGTGTATACAGACACTCAGGATCCAGGGGCCTCTTACACTTCACGGTGGACATAATTCTCAGGGCTTCAGTTTCCATTTTGACAATGATGACTCCCAAAACTATGTCAACTTTTCTAAGCACTATTTAAGTCCATCCTTTGACATCTCATTCTAAATTAACAGAAGATTTCTCAAGAATCTAACATAATATCAAATATATTTCCTCAAAGCCTATAGGATAATTTAAGGAAAGCAGTAAATATAATAAAAAATCTGCACCTACTTAATTCACTACCTTTTAGGCTTTGATCCAGAAGAATTTCAGTGTTAATCTAGCTATAAAATGGCTTCATTTTATAAATTTCTATGGAAATTGCAACATCTAATAAAAATTTATTTTTTTTATATTCTTCCTTCTCTAGGTAAGGGTTTTGAATCTGAAGAATTAAGAATTTATAACCAACATAATGGAAATTCTTTCTCAAAAATCAAATACTCTGAATACAGCCTAGACTGTGAGTTATCCAACAGATTGTGTTTTAACAAAACATTTCAATGGTGTGTAGGTTAAGTCTTGGTCAATTAATTGCAATCTGTTATAACCAACACTATTAGTTCACTTTATGAATCCAAATAAGCATGCAGCAACTGTTTTAAGTAAACTACTATCAGTACCAACGTAAATTCAGCTGGAAATGCTAGTGTGTAGCTAGAGCTCTTTTTTGCTTTCTTATAACCCAGTAGTATTGTAACTGTTGTGGTTTAGGCCCAGACGGCA
>NW_010249579.1:0-769 GCF_000690775.1 Eurypyga helias
AGTGATTTCTGGATTTGTTCCAAGTTCTCAAGCAGAGGAATTTTTCTCCTCTTAATCCACTTATTTTATTTCTGGTAGAGGAATCCCCCTTACAAAGTGAGCATTCCTTTAAAAGAAAAAAATAATGTTTAGTGGTATGCATCACAGCCTTTGCCTGTGGGTGCTCAAAGGGAAACTTCCAGGTTGTGACCTCCAGTCCCTCCCACTCCCTTTATTCTCTGGAGTCTCCAAGAGAACTGTGATTGGTTACCTGTAGGTAGCTTGCATGTGTTTTGGCATATTCACACCGGAATAAATACAGCTACCAAACCAAGGTCATACCAGGCTTCTTTAACAATCCCTGCCTTTTTTTCTGGGGTGTGGGAAGGAAGAAGCAGCGGAGTGGCAAAACAGCCTAAGACGTGCTCACCTCCTCATCAGTGCCCCCATACAGTGCTGCTCTTGTACAGGGACTGTACTTGTCATCTTCTGTCTCATTTCTCTGACTCTGGGCCTTAGTAGTAGTCTACCCTCATCCCTGTAATCCTCATAGCCTCATTACTTCCGTCATCTTCTGTATGCTTTCTTACAGCTTTTTGAAATTTTAAACCAAAAGCGCGTAACTGAGTAGAATACTCAGGATGTTGGCCGTCCCTACACTCTCTTAAATTTTTCTTCTTTCAGTAGAGGGCTGCAGGTAGCTGCAAAGATCTACTGAAATGTGAGGAATCTGCAATACTCCTCACGTTCCATCTTTTCAGTATGACTTTGCACTGAATTCTACTCTCGT
>NW_010249580.1:0-14738 GCF_000690775.1 Eurypyga helias
CCCGCCGCATCCGCGGAGAGCGCGCCTAAGCTTCCGGCCAACATATCTTTCAGACCATCGAAAACCCAAAGGCTCTTTTAAGAGCCACCACATGGCCATTAAAGAGCTGTAAACTCTTAATTCTGTGTTAGAAGCGAGGTTCGTGCATTTTGAGTAACTTTACAGTGATGAGCCCTTATCAAGTAAGTACTGAACAAAATTTGTAAGTTGCCCTTCAAAGTGGCTGACGAGGGCTCCGGCTGTAGTGAAACTGGTGTTTTTGTTAAGGTGATAGGTAATATTTTTCTTTCTAGAGTTAAATGCCCTTCTCTAGGTGTGTTTTTCAGACGACCTAACTGTACATGTTAAAAAAAGTAAGCATGGGGTCGTATTTTTGAGGAAGATACCCACAAAACACGTGTAGATTTGTTTTGTTTAGTCTGTTTGGCTTTGTTATAAATGCAGTCCTACAAACTAGAGTTTCCTAACACAGTTAAGTATGTTGTAAATGCCTCCTGCTATGCTGAGTTTACGTCCATATGATGAAAATATTACCGTTCATGGTCCCGACAGAAATATTTAATATTCCACGCACGCCGCCCCCCCCCCCCTTTTTTTTTTTTTCCCTGCATTTTGGCCGTGGACGGGGGAAGCGTTTTGCTGAAGGCTCAAGAAGCCTCCCGGGAAGGCGCTCGGTCGGTGGTTTTCTCAGCGCTTTATCCCGCGTGGTCTGACTGTGCCTGTTTGGAGCGAGTTCCCTCGGGCATCCTCAGCGCTTCTCAAGCACCTCTAGGTACTTCCTGAGAGAAACGCTTTATTTCCAGAGAGAGCGGAGGGGTAGGGTGGTGGCGAAGGGAATTTCTGCGGGTCCCGTTTTCCCTAGAGGCATGTGTTCTGCCGTTGTCTTCTCTGGGACACCCTCGCGGCGTCCTTAATGGTCCTGCTTGGATGACTATGAATGCCCGTTTGGGTGAAACTTCTCCTTCTCTGTTCAGGATCCCGGAAAGATTTGCTGAGGTGAGCACGGAGGAAGTGTTTTCCAAAGTCTGTTATTGATTAAAATTTAAACATCAGGTCCAGAATTATTGTTACATGGAGTCTGTGCCCTATTCCTCCGTATGCAGTGATTTTTACCATCCTACCTGGAAGGTCGAGGTTTCTCCCTGACTATAAATTCAGCTGCACAAGCGCTTGTCTTCCTCCTACTCAATAGATCGGTAGTTGGTGCCTGAAAAACTTAGACTTCCACAACCACCTCTGACTTTCTTTCGCCTTTAAATCTTTTTTTTCATTCTGTAGGCCCCTTTATATAAATGTGAGGACTTGCTGTTCCGTCGGACTGTTACAAATAATGCTACAAACGAGCAGCTGCGCCTTTAAGAGGCGGTTGGGTTGCGCGGAGCCGAGCGTTCGTTTGATCTCGGCAACGAGGGGCCGCGGAGAATCGCTTAGGGGAAACATTTCTTTTTGGAAAGCCGGATACTGCGAAACCTTTGCTTTTCTCTTAACTGCTCATACTCTTCCTCTTCGGAAATTTTCCTTTCTCTGTGTCAGGATTTTGGACTCTGCAGCAAAATCTGACCAATCAACTGCCTCGGCACCATTTTCTTTCCCTTGTTTTTCTCACTTTCAGCCATTTTCTGTTACTTAACCTCGGATGGGGGGGTAAACGGGGGTGGGGTGGGGGTGGGTATCAGGAATAGTACTTTAGGAATTAAGTGTCTGTGATTTACACACACATTCATTGACATAGGATTTGCGTGTTTTTTAGAAGAGATTTTTTTTTGCAGTAGACGGTTACCAGTGAGATTAGAGAAATGATTTAGTGAAAGCAAACTCATTTCCTCTTACTGTCTGTGATAGTGAAAAATCTATTTATTTTTCTAAATCTGTTTACATATGGACATAAGATTACTAATAATCAACTAACACAGCTTTTTTGGTATTTTATATATGGATATTTATCTTACATAAACCAACAGTCAGAATATTAAATTTCTGCAGAAGTTTGGGTCTAAAACTGTGCTTTTCACGTTCAAGAAAAATTATTTTTGAGGAGTGAGCTTGAAATATTTTTTTCCTTAACCTCTAATTTTTTCCTGTAGTCTTTTGATTACCTAGGACTGCTTTAAATATAGTATTATTTGGACTCATGCTGAGCGGCATGCTTGAACTGAAAAAACACACTCCAGCAGCTGAGAAGGAAACAGATGTGCAAAACACTTTGCAGGGATTGTGAGCTCATATGAACCCTGAATTATAATTCCAGAGTCTGAAGTAATTTTGGGTTTAATACAGTATGAAAGTGCAATAATAACCTATCATAGCGTGTCTTACTGGACAGGGTTAAAATTAGGAAGAATTTATAGTTGTGATTTCAGTCTAACAGCTGCAGATACTTGTAGTAGTGATGTGGGGGAACAGTGGTAGACTGCAGCTTATACCGTGGGCTTTGCTCTTCCCTCCTTATACAAGTGATAAATCCTATTCTGTTTGTGTATGATGTCAAATCACTTAACAAGGGCAACAACAAAAATACCAATCTAATGTAGGTTGAGGAAAAAACTCCTTTCACGAAGTATGAATAAGAACTGATATTAAGAGTATTTAATTTTGTTGTGTGGGTTTTGGTGTGTGTGGATCTCTTTTTTTTCTTTTTCTTAAGAAAGATAAGCTACTTAAGGTATTGAAAGACATCTTGCACTTGCTATAAATTCAGAGGGGAAAAAATTGTCACTTAAGTCTGATAGAGAATAGATCCTGGAAGGTGTCTACTAAACAAAACACAAACATGCCATGATTTAGAAATAAAACAACTTGCTGTGGACAGTTTATTTGATGTAACTTCTCTTTAGACTAAAGACACACGCAGGTGACAGTGCAAGATTTCCTCACTCAAAGTGAGAGCTAAAGTGGAGGTTCCTCTGGTGCCAACAAGGTCCATCAGCATTTCTGTGCTTTTTGCCAGGAGAGCTTGAGCTAATGAATGGTGCTGGGTAGAAGCTGGCTTTGAGCAAGACCAGTGTACTGACTAGCTGAGGACTGGCAAACCGGTGCTTTGTCCTTGTAGCTGTTGTACAGTGCTTTTGCAGGTGATTTTTAGATGCTCAGTAAGATACTTGGTTAAGACTGTGGTGTGATTTAACTCTGGCTAACAAAATACCACAAAGCCGCTCTCACAAATCCCCCTCCCCTCCTCCAGTGGAGGGGAAGAATTGGAGGAAAAAGAAGTAAGGAAGCTTGTAAATTTGAGGTAAGAAATATTTACTAATTAAATCTAAAGTAATATATACAAATACCACTAATAATACATAATTAAAATAATAGAAAATAAAACATACGATACAATATGATACAATTCCTCACCACCCACTGACCAATGCACAAACAGGGGTTGAGTAGTGAGTCAGACCCAGAGAGCCTGAGAGCTGTTGCAGCAAATTCTGAGCAAGCCCTCTCAGCAATAGCATGACCAGGAAACCTAAACAAACCCACCAGCTCCCTCCAGCACAGGAGTTAGCAAAGCAGCTAATGCAGGAGTCGGGGAGGGCGTTCGCAGAGAGCAATGGCTCCTGGACCCCTCTATGTGGGGGATGAGATAGGAGGAAAAATATCATATCATGTATGTTCACCAATGTGAAAAACCACACATTCTCAGAACTCTGGAAACAGGTAGCATATGCAAGTACCAGAAAGATGAGTAGAAGAATAGCTGTGAGTATTGAGAGTGTCAATTGCAATTAGACAGTAGGCATTCAAAATTCAAAAATAACGACCTGCATCTTGCCTGTGACACCCAGACTGGGAAAACAAAGTAGAGCATAAAGCATGGAGTACTTTCTGAAGCAACTGAGAGAAAATGAGAGGAAGATGATGATGTCCTGGACAAATAAGGCATTCAGCTATGGAGACAACAGCTGGTGAGCAAATTCTAATGGTTACAGAAGTGTGAGAGGTTAGAGAGGCAGAATAGACTTGCTGTTTGCTTCTAAACTGCAGGAGAAGCCTTTCAAAGATGAGCCCATTGTAGCTAAAACCCCACCCTCCCTGGAAACCTGTTGAGGGCTCATAGCAAACACCCCTGTCCCTGCCTGTCCACTTGCAAACTTTGTCTTCTGAGTGTGTGTTAGGATTGAAGAAATACATAAGTATTAATCCTTGACTTTAAAGCCACATATTAACTCTGTACAGTTAGCTGCATAATGCTCCCATGATTTCCTAACTTGGATAGTGGACCTTGACATTTAAAATAGCTGAGATACTGTCTAGCTTTATGACAACTTGGCATGCAGGACCCATCTCCTGAACCCCAAAAGAGAAACTAAGTTTCAAGGCAAGTTGAAGTACTGGCTTTAACCAGATTCTGCTTATGCAGCATGAAAGAAGAAAAGAGGTCAAAGGTTTACTGGCAGAAAGACTACAGAGGACCCTTGAAGACCACCACCAGGTGACAATGCACGTGTGCGAAGAGGAGGGGACATAGGCAAATGAATTCCCGGAAAAATTATATTTCCCAGAGGGACTCCTCAACTCACATGGCTGACTGCGGGAACAGACAAGGACTCCTGGAGACGAAAGGTATTCTTTCTCTGTATTTGTTTTGTTCTGTAAGACTGGAAGTTTGGAAGGTACCCATAAGAATCAGGAGACATCCTACGCAGGGACGTATGCCAGGTTACCTAGGAGCACACTTGGGTAATTGGATATTGGAACTCAGGCTTTGCAGAGCAGCATTCAGTTGTTACGGTAGCGATTATTGGGTTGTGATTTTGAATTTGGCAAAAAAAGGGTGTGAAAGAGCATTGTGTGGTTGAGAGGCAGCTGAGCTGGCGAAGCGAGTGTGGAGTTCTGATCCGTGGTTCCGGCTCCTCGCGAGGGGGTCGGCTGGAGACGACCGAAGTGAAAGACTTTTGTTAAAATGGGTGGACAACATAGTGGGGGCATTTTGAAGAAAAGCCCTCTGGGATATATATTAGCACACTGGAAAGATATAGGGGGTCCACCCAGAGGAAATGCAAATAAGAAAACTTTGATTAAGTATTGTAATCAGTGGTGGCCTTCGTATCCATTGGATGATGAAGAAAAGTGGCCTTTCAATGGAACACTAAATTATAACACAATATTACGATTGATGTTGGTTTTGAGAAGGGAAGGAAAATGGGATGAAGTAATGTATGCTAATATGTTTTTCACCTTATGAAATCACCCTGAATGGCAGTGGGAATGTGGGTTTAATACCCCGCCTCAGGACCCTTTAGTTTTAGCACTAGAAAAAGGTCAGAACTGACCAAGGATTCGGAGATATTGCATGTGTAGCATTGGGCAGAGGTGCTTAGAAATCGCTCCTACTAAGAAACTAGTTGAGGAACTCTCTGCCCCTCCCAAATACTTAAGTTATCCTTTCCCACTACCTCCAATGCTGCATTCTCCTCCCCACTCCCCTCAGCCCCGACCAAAAACTCAGGACCCCTTTCCCTCACCCCCAGCCTCCAAAGTAGGGGAGGATGGGCAAGGAGCAGCAGAAAACTCCCCTCCTGTGTCTGGCAGGACAAGGAGCCACACTCAAAGTGGACTACAGCTTTTAGTCCTGCTGTGGGAGGTAGTGAGGCCATCCAGATCAGCTACAGTAAAGATTACCCTTTCTACGGCTGATTTAGATGCTTGGAAAGAAGTAGCAAAGGGCTATCGGGAAGATCCAGCTCAGGTGGCAAAGCAATTTGAGCTGATTGTGAGTGAAGAATCATGATCCTGACTGGGCTGATGTAGATTTAATGTTGGGAGAAATGACTGAGACAGAAAAA
Source organism: Eurypyga helias (assembly GCF_000690775.1). Taxonomy (NCBI): domain Eukaryota; kingdom Metazoa; phylum Chordata; class Aves; order Eurypygiformes; family Eurypygidae; genus Eurypyga; species Eurypyga helias. The sequence goes on from NW_010249580.1 coordinate 5,781, forward strand.
CAACTGGTTTTGAAGACTGCTTGAACTCATGTTCAGGCCAAAATCACTGGGGGAATGCTTCAGGGGAATGTGGATTAGCATGTTTCCCTGAATGATCCGTATTGGGATCCTAATAGCCTAAATCACTATGGGAGCTTAAGGAGATACCGAGAGTGGGTAAAACTAGGACTGGGAAATGCTGTCCAGTGAGCTATAAATTATTCTGCCTTATGTGTTATTAAGCAAGGATGGAGGGAGACCCCTACTGAATTTTTGGACTAATTGCAGAATGCTATGGGAAAATTTACTAACATGGATCCATCCTTGGAAATGGGACAGCAACAGCTAGTCATTTTCTTAAGCAGTCTGCCACGGATATTAGAAGGATACTTCAGAAACTCAAAGAACCTGGTATCTGAGGCTTAGAAAAGTTGCTTGAGGAGGCTTGGCAGATTTTTAGAAAACGTGAGGAGGTAGAAAGAGGGAAGTTGTCAAAGATTATAGCCACTGCAACTATAGTGGCTCTAGAACAGAGGGGAAGGGGATGAGGAAGGGGAAGAGGACTTGGGGGAGGAAGAGAAGGGTCTAGGAATATTTTGAGAGAGAATCAATGTGCATATTGCAAAGAAGATGGACACTGGAAGAATGGAAGTTCTTAATTGCAGGGGAGACCACATGCCCTGCTCGCCGCCGTAGAAACAGACTGACAGGGACCTGGGGCATCTACCCTAACAGATCCACTGGTTAACTTAGAACTAGGGAATCAGGAGGAGGAGGTGGAGTTTCTAATAGATACTGGTGCATCATTTTCTGTTTTAAATCAGGAATTAGTACATGTGACCAATTAATAATTTCCTGCAGCAGGGAGTATTAGTTGAATGTGAATTGGAATTCAACACCCTCATCCTCCCAGTGAAAAAGCCAGACTGGACATACAGATTGGTTCAGGACCTGCAAGCGATTAACTGTATTGTGAAGGACCTAATCCAGTTGTTGCCAACCCATATGCCTTACTAGCAAAGATAAGGGGAACACAGGAATGGTTCACAGTTACAGATCTTAAAGATGCCTTTTCCTGTCTGCCTTTGGCCTCAGATTCAGAATTTACTTGCTTTTGAGTGGGAAAATCCTACTACGAGACAGAGAGCTCAGTTAACCTGGCAATGTTACCACAAGGATTTAAAAACAGCCCTACTATTTGTGGAAATCAACTAGCCTGAGAACTTGAAACGTGGGAACATCCAGAGGGAGATGGGATGTTGTTACAATATGTGGATGACCTACTCATAGCAACCAAAGTTAAAGAGGAGTGCTTTTGTTGGCTGTGAGCCAATTGAATTTTCTGGGACTAAATGGATATCGAGTTTCCCCACAGAAAGTCCAAGCAATAAAACAACAACTAACTTACTTAGGATACAAGTTATCCAGTAGACAGCGAGAACTGGGAACGGAACAAAAAGAGACAATTTGTAAAACCCCTCTTCTCCAGATGGCAAAAGAACTGAGAACGTTCCTTGGAATGACAGGTTGGTGCAGACTTTAGATTTATAATTATGTAATAACGGTCAAACCCCTACATGAACTGTTGAAAAATAATTCTGGACAACTAATATGGACCACTGAGGCAAAGAAGGCATTTGAAGGGCTAAAGTTGGAGCTGATGAGAGCTCCAGCTTTAGGACTTCCAGATGTAATCAAACCTTTCTAGCTCTTTTCACTCAAAAGTCAAGGAGTGGCTCTGGGGGTCTTAGCACAAAGACTAGGACCTTATAAAAGAGCCGTGGCCTATTTCTTGAAACAACTGGATGAAACCAGTAAAGGGTGACCTGGGTGCCTATGTGCGGTTGCTGCTGTAATACTGAATGTACAAGAAACCCGAAAGTTTACCTTGGGACAAAAGATCACTGTTCTTGTGTCACACACAGTCTCGGCAGTATTGGAGCAGAAGGGTAATCATTGGTTGTCACCATCTAGATGTCTAAAATATCAGGCTATATTAATTGAGCCAGATGACCTCGAAATTGAACTAACTAACATTGTGAACCCAGCTTCTTTTCTTAGTTACGAAACAAAGGAGATGCTTATGCATAACTGTCCTGAAGCTTTAGAAGCCGTATATGCAAGCTGATCAGATTTGAAAGAGGACCCTCTTGAAGATGCACAGAGTATGTAGATGGGAGCAGTTTCATCCGACAAGGAATTCACGAAGCTGGTTATGCGGTAAGTGCCATGGATAAGGTAATCGAGTCGTGCCCTCTTCCGGCGGGAACATCAGCTCAAAAAGCTGCGATTATAGGTTTAACGAGACCCCTAGAATTGGCAGCAGGAAAAAGAATAAACATTTGGATGGATTCAAAATGTGCTTTTGGGGTAGTACCTGCACATGGAGCTATATGGAAAGAACATGGTCTTTTGACTACTCAAGGGAAGCAGATCAAAAATGCACCTGAAATATTGCGACTGTTGGAAGCCGTACAACTGCCACCTAAGGTTGCAATCACGCATTGCAAGGGGCACTCAAGGGGTGATGCTGACCAGAAATAGGAAACAGAATGGCTGATTATGAGCCCAGAGAAGCAGCAGAAAAAGATTCTAAATTTGCTGTAGCTGCTCTGATTCCGGAAAAGGAAATATGGTCCTTAGGGAAGGAAAGAACATTAAGTACTCTAGGGAAGACAGAGAATTAATTCAAAAATTAAGAGGAAAAGTATTACCCTCAGGAATAACACAGATAAAGGATGACAGGTTAGTAATATCCTCCTTTGTGATGTGGAAATTTGTAACAAAAGAACATAAACACACTAGGGGACTAGATGCCCTTTATCAGTAGTTGAGTCAAAATTGGGTAGGAGTGAACTTATCTAACAATGGTATATAGCTGAGTAAACAATGTGAAATCTAAACAACACTAATATTGGGACAAGGCCTCAGCTAGAAAGTAGTAATAAGGGACAGGTGCTGGGAAAATTGTGGCAAATAGATTTTTCAAAACTCCCTAGTAAAGGGGGATACCTATATCTACTGGTACTTACAGATACCTTTTTGGGATGTCAGGGAGCCTTTCCTTGCAGGACCAACAAAGCTAGAGAAGTAGTAAAAGTATTAACGAATGAGAGTGTTCCTCGATTTGGAGTTCCAGAGGATATATCATCGGATAGAGACACTCATTTCACTGCTGAGATAATACCACAGATTAGTAAATTTCTAAACATTGAGTGACAATTGCATACCCCTAATCAGCCTCAAGCAAGTGGAAAAGGAAAGAAAATGAACCATGTGATCAAACAACAAGTTGCCAAAATTTGTCAGGAAACCAATCTACTGGTATCAAGCTTTACCCTTAACTTTGCTTTGCATTCAAACTGAACCACGGAGCAAAGAAAACTTGAGTTCTTTTGAAATTTTATATAGCAGACCCTACCAGGTTCAGGATGGGGAAGGAGATTTGGGTCAGATAGGCATTTCCTATCTAAACAAATATTTGATAATGCTAGGTAAACAATGACAGCAAATCAGTAAAACTTTTATGGAAACTAGAGTAAAGGGATTAGACCATCCTATTCACCCTTTTAATCCCAGGAGATTGGATATTTGTTAAAAACTTTTCAGGAGAACCCCTGGAAGAAAAGTGGAATGGACCTTATCAAGTAGTATTATCCACCAAGATAAAGGAATGACCAGCTTGGATTCACTCTTGGTGCATAAAGAAGGCCCCATCACCACAGATAGTAGCCAAAGAGGGTCCTACAAGGCTGCGATTGAAGCGACAATGATTGTTTTGATTCTAACCACTAGACCTGTGGGTGGACTTAATAATTTTAACACTGGGTTATTTTTACAAGGCTTTGGTAAACAGTATAATCTTTACTTCACTACTGGTTGTTTACCCTTTCCACAGCCAGCAGAAAACCCTGTGCCCTGGGGAGGATGAACAAGCAATCTCACTCGTATATGGGAACAGGTGTGAAAAAAAATCACAAAATATTAGCTCTTTGAAGTGGACTGACCTAGAAGGGAATTGCACCCCTAACTACAAGGTGACCAATGGAGTGATTGACCTTAATGGATGCAAGGTAACCAAACCCCTTACCCCATGGGCTGGAAAGATAACTTATAGGCCCCCATCCAAAAATTATGGTGCTAGTACTAGTAATGATTGTGCTCTGATCCCATGGGGCTGTCAAATCCCACTTCCATGGGAAGAACCCCAGTCAGGAAAAGGGAATATATGGAGGAGGTAAAATGGTGTATAGAATTGACCAGAAGGGAGGAAAAATCCGGTGATACCAATTGGACCAAAATCTTATTGGGAAACATCAATAGAATGAGGAAAACCGAAAGGAGAAATCCCAAGTGGAATTGTACAGAAGTATATAATTGTTCGTTTGATGATGATGAGATTCAAAAAATATACCCTGTGGCAAAGTTTTTAAGGTAGGAATGTATATGTAGAAATCTCACCACATAATTACAGGACACTTGGAAGTGGTTAACAAATCATGGGAACAGTCAAGGTTTGGCCATGTATCATTATGTAGTCAAGAGCCTAGAAACCCTGGTATGGTGTGGTATGATGACGTTGTGAAATAGGTTAGCATTGGACTTCATACTTGTGTAAATCTAAATATCCTCATTCTCCATGTTCTTTCAAAATTACACACATTGCATGCATATCCCAAATGTCATGACAGATCCAAACAGTCAAATAAATAAAATCAAAGTAGTAGCTCAGAACACTAGGGGAATTAGGGAGGCTCTTGAACATAATTGGCTCAATACAATATTACAAAAACTTAGATTGTCCCTCTCTGGATGGCTCGCATTGCTTTTACAAAATGTCACTATATTTTGTTTATAATTATCATAGGTTGTTGCCTTCTTTGATGTTTTAAAAGTGTAATTGTTAGACTGATGATACATATGTGGGCAAGCCTGTCAGTTAACCGATATCAAGGTTATGAGGTGTTGCAAAAGAATTTGCAAGGTAAATGAAAAGGGGGGAATGAAGAATGTGAATAATTGCTGCTCTTTAGCCTAAAGCTACATGTCATTCTAAATAGCTGATCTATTGTTTAAATTTATGGGTAACTTAGCACGTAAGGCATGTCTCCTAAACCACAAAGATAAGCTGAGCAGCAAGGCAAGCACAAGGTGAGCTACACAGCAAGCAAAAGGAACTGGTCCAAACTGGATTTTACTTATGCAAGAGCAAAGGAGAAGAAAAGGTCAAAAGTTTGTTTCTGAAGAAGATTTGGAGCCTTCACCAAAAGACCCGAGAAGACCACTGCCAGGATACAATGCGCACGTGCTGGGAGGAGGAAACATAAGGAAACAGGTTCCAGGAAAAATTATAATATTCCCTCCCTTTCTGGGAAATAAATTAATATGCATGCATGAAAAGAAAATAAAGACTTTGCGAAGTGTGGAGACAGGCGCACGCTTTCGGCGGAGCAATTCCCGGTGTGCCCAGTGCTGCAGTAAAGAATACCTGCTTAGCGACTCCCGTTCTCGAGTTGAATCTTTTCTTCATGGTGTCTGAATGCTCGAGTGAAATCGCTTTTGCTCAAAATAAAAATGCCTTCTCTAGCTTGTAAGTTCTCAGACTGAGCCTTCCTGCAGTACATCAGTGTTTAGATGATGTGGATTTTTTTTTTCCTCCTTTTTCTTAATATTACTTAATAGCTAATCTTAGAGTAAGAGCCCTCTTTTTTTTCACTTTTTTTTTTAGCTTCTAGGCAGTGGTAGTGGATGGCTTCAGTCCCAGAACTGATTTCTTGTCCTGCAGGCTGTTTTATCTGAAGGCGCTGTGTCAAGTTGCTATCACAGGACTGGGAAGAACTGGGAAGAAAATGTGACTGGCTTGATCACACCATCTTTATGCATCAGCAAAGACTGTACTATGCTGTGCTGTGTCACCTGTTCTGATGCAAATGTGGAGGTTAATGTAGTCACGATATCCAAAAAGCTGCTGAAATCTCCTGTGTGTCCTTTTTGCTGCTGTCTTTACCCGTTATCTTGACCCATCATTACACATTTATGAAGACCTTCCAACATTCTGTTGCATGCTTGCTCCAGATCATGAATAGCTGAGATTTGTTATGAGTATCCCCCTTCTTTCCCCATTTGTGGTTTTGTATTTTATCCCAAGAACACCACTGGTCCATCAGGATAGACCAGTAAAGTTATACAAAATGACCTGTAGCAGCTTCGATTTGTGAATTCATTAACAAGGAAGAAGTTGTTCCAGAGGGCATGCAAGATAATAAATATTCAGTATGCTCCCATGAATTTTAGCACAGTATCATGGTGTTGTAATGCATATTTGGATGCAGAGCTTAATGCATGCTGTAAGAAGCATGACAGAAAAAGGAGGAAGGATGATTTATGGGACACAGTGTTGCAGGCACAGGTCAAAAATCAAATGCAAAACTTACTTTGTGTTTCAGATTGCAATTCAATGAGCTGAGCTCTGAATATGTTCAGAACTAATTCAGACTTATTTTCAGTCCATGAAAAGCAGGTAGGATCCCCACTGCACCAAGGAAATGGTAAGTAGCATTTGAGAATTTCTGCAAGATTTGCTGCAGTCAACAAGCTCGTCAGAATCACTATCACGCTGAGATTAAAGGACTTCTAAGCAAAGAACTATGTTAGCGACAAGTCAAGTAAGTTATATAGTGAAATAAAACATTAAGAAAACTCCCCCCTCCTGCTAAATAAAGTATGGTCATGTCGTGTGTAATTTTATGTTATTTTCCTTCGTTGTGGCGGTTTTGATATTCTGATCAGTTGTCCCAAACAAGGTCATCTGACTGGTTGTTGTTGTTGATTTGGTGTTTCATTGCTGGTGGTGGTATTTGGTGGTTTGTTTGGGTTTTTTTTGTGTGGTGTGTGTGGGTTTGGTTTTGGGTTTTTTTTTTGGGGGGGGGGGGGGTTTGTTTCCTTTTTGAAAAAGGAACATGTCCAGGAAAAAGTGAATCTCATTTACAGGGAGGTAGACTAGACCAGTTCCAGGAGAGATGATTTTAGAAGCCTGAGAGATACCTACACAGACCTCGAAGGAAAGGCAGAGGGTTGTCAACACTTGGCACTTCTAGTCTACTTTTTGTAATCTCAGCCCAGGCTGATATAACACAGAAGTTGCACCACTTCAAACATGTCACACTACTTCTGCATCCAAAGCCTGAGAAGTGTAACAGTCAGCAGTGTTGCAGCAGTTCTTGTTGGTTTGGTAGGTGTTTAGGCAGGTGTGTTCATAGTTTGAGTTCCCCTTGAAGCAGTACAAGTGCCATCTACACAGAAATAAAAGGAACCACCAGCCTAATGTGAAGTAGTCAATGCTGATTACATGCTATGAAGACTGAATAGCAGTTTAATATATGTGTGTGCATGTGTATGCGCAGTTGTTACACCTTTTCAGATATCTGCACGTGTATGTGCAGTTGTTACACCTTTTCAGATATCTGTAGCTTCTGAGATCTTTACACTTAGCCCAAATGGGAAGTTCTTAACTTATCCCTATGAAATTTATCTGTCTTGATGGCCATGTGATGAATGACTTTAAGAACACATTAGAGGCATTTCAAAATATATTGTATTTTATAAACACTTGTATGCATTGTCATTAAGAACACTTAGAAAGTGTCAGTATTTGGATCCTCAAGGGTTCTTAGTGGTTTCATATTTTTTGTTAGATTCTTTAAACACATTAGAACTCATATTCAAGAGTTAGTATTTATCAGCTATTTAACTAAAAGCACAGTTTGAAGTTCTTGCTGATTCACCACTGTCTGAATTTAGATGCAGAACTCATCTACTACACTATAGCACAGCCACCATCACCCATGTCCCCCAGAAATGTAAAGCAGAGTTCCTAGAGCTTCCCTGAGACACTCCATGTGGTTTGTTATTACATAAAGGGTGGTATTAAACCCTTTCTCCTCCTTGAGATACCTTTCCATAACTGTTTAATTTATCCATCAATCCTTTGGATGTCTTAAACTGATTTGAGTTTTGCAGTTTCTAATTACTTCTGCTGATCTGACTGGAGCCTGACACACACATGCTAATGGATCTATCACAGAATGCTTTGAGTTGGGAGGGCCCTTAAAGACCATCCAGTTCCAACCCCCCTGCCATGGGCAGGGACACTTTACACTAGACCAGGTTGCTCAAAGCCTCATCCAGCCTGGCCTTGAACACTTCCAGGGATGGGGCATCCACAGCTTCTCTCAGCAACCTGTTCCAGTGCCTCACCACCCTCTCCGTGAAAAAATTCTTCCTGGTATCCAATCTAAACCTCCCCACTTTCAATTTATTAATTTTGGAGGACTCCAGTTTAAATGTAGCAATCAAATATAAAACTGGCTGGTGATGTTTCTAAGAAGGTGACTAGGCAGCAAAGTCAGGAGGGCTTCATAGCAAGGGGAAAAATAATAATCAAATGGGCTATGATACTTCTAAATGCTGTAGTCACAATTCCAAAACAGGGAGTTGCCTGATTATGAAACAGATTCTATCTATTTACACAACTTCATACAAGGCAGAAGAGTTTTGAACAAGGTTTCTGGTGCAGAGGGAAATGGAAAAAGACCTAAAAGATAACAGATATTTAAAGAAAAAAGTCTGCTGGCTTATGTTTGGAGAACCTAATATAAATGATTATAGAGAGATACATCTTTATCTTCTAAAAAGATAACTATTTCCTTTTTACACATATGTAGTACACTTTGTAGGGGATGAGGGAGGGGTAGTAAAGAGAAAGAACTAGGTAAATTTCTTACCCTAAAAACGTGTGAGCCATTATGATTAATAAGAAAGATGTAGGGGTGTGGGGGGTTTTGCTACTTAAACATTTCTTTAATCTTCTATTTCCCAAGGAACTTATGTAAAATTATATAAGTGAAAATCTTTTAGAATGCTGTGAGTTCTTGGAATATGAACACTAAATGCAAATCAAACCAGAAAACACACCAAAAC
>NW_010249581.1:0-1069 GCF_000690775.1 Eurypyga helias
GGCAACAAAGCTGGTGGAAGGGCTGAAAGGAATGTCCAATGAGGAGCAGCTAAGGACTCAGGGCTTGTCTAATTTGGAGAAAACAAGCCTGAGGGGCAACCTCATTGCTCTCTACAGGTTCTTGAGGAGGGGAAGTGGAGAGGGAGGTGCTGATCTCTTCTCCCTTGAATCCAGTGACAGAACGTGTGGGAGAGATTAGCTGTGTCAGGGGAGGTTTAGACTGGACATCAGGAAGCATTTCTTTACCGAGAGGATGGTCAAACGCTGGAACAGGCTTCTTAAAGATGTGGTCGATGCCCCATGCCTGTCAGTGTTTAAGAGGCATTTGGACAATGCCCTTAATAACATGCTTTATCTTTTGGTCAGCCCTGAAGTGGTCAGGCAGTTGGGCTAGACAAGTGTTATAGGTCCCTTCCAACTGAACTATTCTACATACACAAAAATTGCTAATTTTGACCTGAGATTTCCTCTAATATATTTTGAGGCTAAGTTCCACTAGATATTCAAAGTAGTTTCTTTTAAGTTTCTTTCCTCCTTTCTTGTGTAGTTGGTCCTATTCTCTCTTTACACGTGAAATTGAGAACTTAAGAAATCTACCCAGCGTTAAACCAAATCACATAGAAGTAGAGCAGGCGGCAAATCAGATACCATGTTCCTCATTCCTGGGTCTGCATTCGCATCTCCGCTTCTCCGTGAGCGGCAGCCTCCTAGCTCGCTGCCAGGCGCTGCGAGTGCGTGGCCACAGCTGTCTTGAGGAGGCTGGGCTGGGGCTCCTCTTCGCCCCTCGCCTGTGGGCTGCTGGAGTATTTTCTCTGTTTTCGGGTGGTGGTGGGTAGGAGCTGTGGAGGAGGCACCCCGTTTTTCGCCACCTGGGATTGAGGGGCTCGTGTTTTGTCGCCCCCAGGCTCCTGACGGTGTGGGACGCAGTGGTGAAAAGCTGACGAAGGCGCCGGCGGACCCGAGGCGACTCGGGTGGGCGGAGTCGTGTCCAGCGCTAGGACCCAGGAGGACGCGAGGCGGCTCCTAGGGCAAGATTGCAAATTCGCTGTGACTCAGTCCACTTGGTATG
>NW_010249582.1:0-446 GCF_000690775.1 Eurypyga helias
CCCGCCCGGCAAGGCTCCCGGAAAAGTACCTGCTCCCTCTTCCTTGCTTTTTTTTCATTATTGTTTGTGCCTGGTTTTCCTTTCCTTTTGTCCTTTTTTCACCCAAGTTTCTTTTCTTCCTCTTTTTTTAAATTTTTGTTGCTTTTCTTTTTTTTAACTTTAAAAATTTTTTTTTCCTGCCTTTTTTGTTTCGTTTGTTTGTTTGTTTCATTTTCTGTAGTCATTTTTTTCCTTTTTCTTTCTTTTCCCGGCTTTTTATCCTTTCCTTCTTTTTTGCCTTTTTTTTTCCTTCCTTCTTATTTTCTCCTTCTTTACCCTTTTTTTTTTTACCCTTTTTTCCCCTGCTTTTTTTGCTTTCCTTGTCTTTTTCCCATTTTTTTCCTTGTCTTTTTCCCCCTGCTTTTTTTTGCTGTCCTTGTCTTTTTTCTTTTTCCCCTGCTTTTTTT
>NW_010249582.1:943-1164 GCF_000690775.1 Eurypyga helias
TTTTCCTTTTTTGTTTTTTTTTTTCTCTTTTTTTTTTTTTTTCCTTTCTTTTCACTTTTGCCTTTTTTCTTTTACCTTTTGGGGTTTTTGTTTTCTAATTCCCTCCACCCCCCCGGTTTTATTTTTGAGCGTTCCTTCCTTTCCCCCCCGCCCCCCCGCCGGCGGGAGCAGCGGGCAGCGCAAAGCCGAGGAAGGGGCCAACCCCGCGCGGTGCCCCCCCC
>NW_010249583.1:0-13115 GCF_000690775.1 Eurypyga helias
ACCTAAATGATTCCATGGTTCTGTGAACATAAGACAGTATTTGCCAAATCAAAAGAAATCAAAGAATGTGGAAGAATAGTTTTTCAATTATGCATGGGTTTATTAAAAAACACTTCCGTGGCTTTTCTTGATTTTTAATGTGATCTTCAAGGCCATGATATGGATCCCCTCGCTGCAACCCCTCCCTTCATTATACAGGGAAATAAAGATTTAGACAAATATGGGAGTTAGCGAAATTTGGCATCAGAAAATATGCAGATACTTGATCTACTATGGAGATGTGCCAGGATCCAGTTGCCAAAACAGAATTTTACCAGAATTTCTATTCATTATGTCTTATAAATAATTATCACATATAGTTATCAAGGCCCTGGAAATAACATATGATTTTCATCTAAAATAACCAATAATTGACACTTATGAAAAAATATCCAGAATATGAAAGTGTCCTGGATGCAAACTTGTTAATGGCAAGATTTAGTATCTTAAATATTTGTACCTTCTTTGCCGTTAATGTTAACACTATCTTCTGAGCTTGCAGCGTGGAGTATTTGGCAAACTCTAATCATTTAACTTTACGTACAGACCATTTTTGGCAATGAGGGAAAGAAAAACTTTCAGTATTAACCAGGCTGAAGAATACAATTTATACACCTTCAAAAATAAAAACTACAATTTCTACTTGCAAAATATTGTTCAGGAACTCTAATTAACACTTCACATGAGAGTTCGGTACTACAGGGAATGTGAATTCATGTAATCTATCACAGTTTTGGAAAAGTAATCAGAGAAAAAAGTAAGGACTGTGTTGTTAAGGGATATACAGGGATTTGGAGATATGAAAGCCACAAATTAATGTAAAAGATAATCAGCTAATTAATAAGAAGGCACAATTAGTTTGAAACAAAGCCAAGATAAATTAAATAACTGACTTTTTTTTCTTGACACAGCTACAATGAAAAACTGTCATGTGCTACAAAAGCTACAAAAGCAGGAAAGGAAGTTAAATCTTGGAATGCATCCAGAAAGGATTAAAGTAGTTATGTGAAACAAAGAAAGAACACTATATAAAGTAAAACTGCAGCCAAACAACTAGCTTGATACAAAATAATGAATTCAGTGAAGATGGCTTCTTTGTCTGTTGCAGGGATAGGACTTTCTCAATGAATTTTTCTTTTTAAAAAATATATGATTTCTTATGCATGCACAGATAAGCTATTTTGATTCCTTATAATTGGTGAAAGAAATTATATGGGTATTTTGGTCTGTAATTAAATGTATAAAATCTCATAAATTTCAGAAGTGGAAAAAAAGTGGAAAAAGAACTGTCGACTTGAAATTCTTCAGTTCTACTGTATGTAGACACTCACACATATGGCCAAATCCTCCTTTCTTTGGGGGTTCATATAATCTTTAATCAAACACCAAATTTGCTGCAGGTATGCATTTATCATGGCACAATGGAGAAAGAATTGCTCTCAATTACAATACTCAAATTCCCGAGAGCAAACAGCTTATGTCCTGCTGATGAGCTCTCCCAGCCTCCTGGAAGTCAGCAGAAAGCTCACCTATTTCAGGAAGTTAAAGAAATTTCCCCTCTCTTACCACAGTGCAGAGATACACACTGGACTAGTTCCCCAGATTCCCTCTGGAGACACTGAGGAGAAAAAGTCACTTATAAAATTATGTGTGTTGCATTTCATCTTAAGGTAGGCACCTGAAATACAACAGGTGAACCCTGCTCCTGTAGCACCCATTTTTCTCCCTTTAACTATGAAGGAATTCCAAACAATCAGTTCACCTGCCCTTTTCAAGTGATAAAAAGCACCAGGTACTTTCTCCCAGGTGGCCTGAGTCCCTTTATGGATTCTCCTGCTTATCTCCATTGACTGCAGTGTCATTGCATGACCATGTACCTCTGAAGTACCTCCACATGTACTTCAAGAATATATGTGTACCTTGACAGAGCCACCAAAAGCTTACAAACACTTAAGAATGAAAGTTATCTTGGTTATACTGAAGATGCTTCTTGATGAAACAATTTCTTTACTAGCACATAGGCTGACTCATTAATTTATCTGAGAACTCAGCAGCTGCAGCTCAGGTATGCCCGTAAAGGCGGAGCGCAGCCCCAGCCAAAAAACTGAACAGGTAAAAAAGAGGATCTGAAAACAAAAACCTGGTTTTGTCAGATAGTTTGCTTACAGAAAAATACAGCTTTGAAGTCGTTGCCTTTAATAGGATTCTAATAATTGCTCTACCCGCTAAATCCTTTTCTTGATCGTTTTGGCACGGCATGTCAACACTCAGCCAGATGCTGAAATGATGCCACCTATTAACTAGTTGACAAAGCTTTTTTTTTATATTCATTGCTTTCTTTGGGGTTTTTATGTTGTTGTAGTAACTGCACTGTTTGTTTTTAAAGTGCTTTAAAGATCATTTATTCTTTCTTCAGCAAAAGTAATTATCAAATCAGCAGTTCTCCTTAAGATATTTCAAGCCTTCTGAAAGTGCCAAAGGGGAACCTTAATAATAATGATCTTTGGAAACAAATATCCCTCAACAGAGAAGTTTTTGAGAGCTCTTGAGGGCAATTCAGCTGCTTGTTTAGTTCAGGATGGTACCCAGCCTTCTAAGTCGCTCTCCAGACAGCCTCTTTGGCCAGGAAAGCCCTTTCACAGTGGTTCAAAGACAGATGGACCACAACAAAGGGCAAGGCAAGGTGTGCAATTGGAGCCATCTGCTTTGGTTGCTGCTGCAGCTGGGCCCCAGACCTAGGATGTCTCTGTGTGTGACAGGTAGCAATGGAGTGTGGCAGCCAGAGAACATGAAACAACTGGATCTAGGAGGGCCAGCAAAAGACACAGGCAGGAGGCTGTTCCCAGCCACGTAAGGATGGCATGAGCTCAAACAAGCACAGAATGCATTTTGGGCAGGCTGCAGGAGCAGCTGCAAGGTGGGTAGACAGGGCACAGTGTGCCAATGGCCACACCTGAGCTATGGAGCTCTTGCTGCCAGACCTGAGATTTTCACTGCCTTTAATAGCAGAGAAAAGCATCATGAAACTCACAGATGAGCCCTTAAGGTAGCTGCATACAGCAAATGCCGAGCCATGTTTGCACAATGTTTCTTAGCACAAATGATCACCCAGCAGAATAAAGAAAAGAAAGTCCTAGGGAGCAGATGTATGACATAAAATGTAATCTCTCACCAAAAAGGGTAGAACATTAAAAAATCTGGGATATATATCATCCAGGTTGAGCCCTAACTGCCTAAACACACCTCAAAGGAAGACAAAAGTTTTTCCCAAGGAGTTCAACCTAAAAATTGGAGATTATCTTCAATTTAGTGTCTTAATTCTTTCAGGTTGATAAGGTAAGTACACAATATCATCTCATACATCTGGTGGCAGGGAAGTGGCAGCTGGAGGCCAGGTGAAATTTCCAATGTCATGAGTCATCTCTGTTTAGATAAACGAATCTTAATTCTAGATAACCATCTTGCTGTTCGGGTTCTCAGGTGTTGGTCTTGTAGTGTGGTTTCACTAGGTGCCAACAGAGGCTTGATTTTGTGAGTTAAACTGGGCATGCTCTGTCCGTCCCAGGACCTTCTGTGGGACTTAGCTGCCTCTGCACCCATCACAACAGAAATGAGCATGCAACAACTAAGCAGCCTCTGCATGCACATTTAGGGAAATCAATAGCCTAAACTGAAGTCTCATATCGATTTTAGACATTCAAGACCAACACTAACATATTCACATTTATATGTTCACACTGCCCTTTAAAAAAGCAGCCATGCAAGTTTGAAAGTTTTCTTCACACAGTTTGAGTTTCGCAAAACGTGGAATTTTTTGCAAATGTCTACACTTTAATGCATACTCTCACCTTAATGCAGGGTCCCTCACATTAATGAATTTCCTGCCAAAACCCTAATTTTTCAGCTGTTATTCTTGTGTGGTGTATTTAGAAATGAAAAAAAAAAGGTATTAGTACCTCTAGCCCTGCAAAACTGAACATGTGCAATGTGATACGCTGTAAAGATGCTTGCTTTTGGGAAACTGCCTGCTAATTTCTTTTGCAGACCACGGAATTGTGTAGACCTGACTCACTTTCACACCCTGCAGTCAGCAGTTCTGTACTGCTGTGCCGCATCGGTGCTGTCCTGAATGGGGCCACAGGCAACTCCAGGGTGTAAATAATGCAGCATAACAATAACAGTTTGCACGGTGAGAAGAGATTAAGATGATTTTGATCCATCTTCAGAGATTTGGTAAGAGTGAAAGGCAGTCCTTTGGAGCACTGTTAGTTTATAACTCCAGTCTCCACCTCAGGCATTAGTCTACGCCAAATTAGACTAAGGACTTCAACTCAGTCACTGGGCAAACAACTGTGCTGGTTTAAAACAAAATCTCTTTCCTATTGGCCCCGTTTATTTATATTGTCCTACTTCTAGGAGTCACCACTCTAAAAACAGCTGCAGAATACTGCTGTAGTTCACAGTCTAGTGTTTTGGCGGCAACCCTGCTGTATCCATGATCTGAGATGGGATGTCGCGATATGGACTGGGGCCCTAGGACCTCCAGATTGGTCCTGCTGACTGCCAGGAAGCTGGGAACCACAAGCAGAGGAACACGACAGAGACCTGTCATGGCCTTAACTCTCAACCAGATTTTCTAGAGGTCATTTGATAAAGCCCTAATCTATCACCATGCTTTTTTTTCATGATGGCAAAACCAGTCTGCTAGAAAAGAGCAGGCCCCACCAGCCTGCCTGTCTGTCTGTCTATTTATGGAGGTTACCCCCATCCTCGTTAGCAAAGCAGCTCATCTATTGAATGCAATTTAATCAACAGATGGGGTTGTCCTTGGCAAGGTATCTTCAGTTGAAGAATGGCTCCTCTTTGTAGAGATCGAGTTGTACAAACACTTCCATTTGATTGAAAAAAAAATTAGCCCAATTAAATACATCAATGTTTAAGTAAATCCACTGGACATAGTTCACTTAATAAAAAGCAAACAAACACCCAGTTTTAGAGAGCAACAAACTGCTGGGCACTTCACAATGTCAGCTCAGGTTTTCTAGAAAAGAATACCCAAATCCAATGATATGTAAATTAAAGGCATGGTTATTTTTCCTGTAGCCTTTTTAAATATTGCTTTGGAATGCACACAGAAATGTGTGTGTTTGGTGGGGGTGGAGGGAAGGAGTCCCTCTTTACAATATAGGCTATTTCTAATGGAGTGCCTATTAGTCTAATGCTTTTTCAGAGTGCCCGAAAACATGGAGAAGAAATTCTTATCTAGCACGCCCACTAAGGACTAGGCTTTTTTATGGTTGCTTAGCATTGCTATTTCTTTATTCTGTCTAGTTATGAGCATGTTACTCTGTGTGTGTGTGAGAGAGAGAGAAGTGTCTTGTTTTGGTAAAGCAAAAATTTTAATTTAATTGCTAATTCTGTAGCATTTCTGGTTAACATTCCACTTCACAGTGCACAATTCAGCTGCTTCTCTGAGGTCTTGCAGTCCCTCCTCTGAACGTGCCTCTTCCCGTTCTCATCCTTCTCTAAGGTAGGTTGCAGCTCATGGCTTATCTTTTCTACCTCTGACCTCAGCCCTTTTTTACGCTCACCTTTTGCAAATCCAGAATGAATCTCACCCATTGCTGAACCTCCCCCTTTGCTGGCTCTGTGCTCAAACTGGAGTGCTTTGACTCTCCTTCCCTAGCCGCACATACATGTTCCCTGTGGCCCAGGCCACAGCAGCTGCTCTGCATCCACAAAGGGGAGGCTGAATGCTCCCTGCTGACCGGCATCCCTTTGAACACCCTCTCCTTTGAGAGCAACGGCCTGTGCCAAAC
Source organism: Eurypyga helias (assembly GCF_000690775.1). NCBI lineage: Eukaryota > Metazoa > Chordata > Aves > Eurypygiformes > Eurypygidae > Eurypyga > Eurypyga helias. Next base: position 5,859 of record NW_010249583.1, read on the forward strand.
TGGGCTCTCAGTGCTACCCTCGCTAGCACCCACAGCAGCAGGAGGTACAGGACCAGCACTTCCAAAACCACCATTTCTCCCATCAGCAAACCAGTGCAGGGCTCATGGCAGCTCAGCTTTTCTGAGGGTGGATTTTGAATGCAGTATGTGTGTATGTGGGGTTTTTTTCACACACTCAGGAATATAGTATCATTGCATTAAAGAAAAAATCATATCATTGTAGCTTAATCAAATTAAATATTCAAATGAAAGCAATAGTTACTTAAATTTGTCTTGAGACTTAGTGAGATTAAGTCTTTGAAACAGAATATTTGGCCTGTGGGCTATAATGAGTAAGCCAGTCTCCAATGATTCAGAAAAGATGAGGGGGTTTGGGCTATCACCAACCAAGAGGTATTCATGAAAGACAATGAGCAGTGTTGTTATTAAATGGCCCTTGGACAGTCCTTATTCTGTACAGATGACTTCGTTAACACAGCATCAACCAAGCACTTACATTAAGTAAAAATAGCCTAGCCAAGCATTTAAATTCACTGCCAGTGTATGTGGAAAAGAGATGTTCAGAGGCAGAGCAGCCTGGTGGAAATCACCACAGCAAATTTCAGCTCTCATTATAATCTGTTAATTAATGTGTTAACATACGATTGCAGCAGATTGGTGAGACCAGCACTCCCAACAAGTCTAGGCGTGCGTAACACATGCCCTGCATGCTCCGGGTCCAGAAAAATGCAGTAAGAGTAGATGCCTTCACAGTTAATGTAATATATCTCATGGTCCTCATGTGTGTCTGGGAGGAAAGCTGTCAGCTGAAATCTTTCACATGGGTTTCTTCGCTGACTTCAGTGGCAGAGTGATTCAATTTAGGCAAATACCTGGCTCGGGAGTCATGGCTGAGATGGTGAAGGTGGTCTCAGAGACCCCACTCTGATTGTGGGCACAAGTGTGTTTAAGGTTCCAGTTTGTAACTACCTAAGCGCTATTTTCAAGGAGCTCAGACTGGCATGACACCCTCCTTCTGGTGGGTTTGCAGAGGAATAACCTGGAAAGCTGACACATCCCTGTACCCTGGGGAGAGCAATGACTCAAGCCTGGGAACAAGAAGGGATTGACCATGGGCAGCAATGAACCCAACTGTTCCCTGCAGTGTTTTGCCTGGTCTTTCCACTATGTCCCTTGAGACACTTTTCCATAGAGCTAGGAATCTTACTTCTGAGACATTTTTTTTCCTACTTAACTATACATTTCTGTTCTCATTGGTCTCTCTCCTTCATGTTCACATCTTTCAGTTATTAGGTGAATAAAAGCTGCAGGAACTTTTTATACTTCACTGAAAAGAAAATCTAATATCAATAGCACAGAAGGATATTAGAGTTCAGAATAACAAGGTAAAGCTTCCAGACGATGTTACACATCCCCCGGGCAACACCATTAGTGGCTGCTGATAACATCAGTGGCAGTGGTACAGATGTGTGCTGGTATTGGTAATAAGAATTTCTGGACCCATGGCAGATGAAATGCACTCCAAAACACCACTGGAATGGCGTGAGGGAGGGTGACCTGCAACATCTCTCCCAAAGCAATATATTTTTTTACCTTTCAACCTCAATTCATTTGCATATCTTCACAAGAAACATCTCTGAGATGGAAACAAAACTCCTTTACTCCTGAAGCCTGACAGCAACATCAGTGTAAAATTAAAAGATAATGCAGCAGGTTTATGTTTAACCCAAGGAGACCATTTTCATCCACTGTTCTTTGCACAGAGATGACTGACAGGCTGCCACAACACCTGCACGTGCAGCTGTGGAAAGGGTTTCTAACCCTAACAATAAAGTTTAGCTCACAGGGCTTGGAAATGTGGAGCTGTGTGCGCCCAGCCTTGGTGTGGGAGCTCCCAAGCCTGCAGAGGGTCAGGGTGCTTAGTCTCTTCAGCTCCTTCAGAAGGTTTGCAGACCCTCTTCTTCCTCAAGTGACAGAGGCTCGAAGAACACTTACAGATAGTGTATCAGCAGCTGCATCAATCCTTCTGGCTAAACAAGGACCTGGATTTGTATGCAAACATCACACACTGATTATCCACATTGCTTAATCTTTATGTTTCTGCCGGGCCCTTGTTTTCTATCTAGCCTGATGAGCTCTCCAGAATTGGCTCACCCCATATGGTGTGGGTGCGAGCCCAGACTGACTGCATCCCTGTCTCTCTCATTCATCACTCAGTGCAGACATCACCACAAGACCAGTGACTTGTCTGGGATAGGGCTGACATACATTCCTTCATTTTCTTTTATAATGTTCTTCTGAAAAATATTTCTAGGAAATCTATCTGAAATCCTCCACCTTAGCACCATGACAGAATAATGAGATATGGACCACACACAACTGGGCTGCTTCTCCAAGCCTGTGCTCATGCCCTCATTTGCTTTTAGGGACAACATGTAGAGAAGAGTCTAATGTGGCGGAGACACTCTGATGGTAACTCACCCAGTTCAAATTGGTTGGAAAGGTTACCACATGTTTGTCTGACTTCTTCGCTGTCCCAGCCAAGAGGATAGAGGGCACAACCAGAGCCAATCAACAGACCTATGGAGAGAAAGGAAAATAGAACTTTATACAAGCCATTGCCATCATCTTGAACATAGCCTGCCACTTCAGAACCAAAATGTCTAACTGTTATTTGGGAACCTCAGTGAAAGAAAAAAAAAAAAAGTCTTTTTTTCCCAAAACCAGTAGAAAATAATGTGGACTTTTCCTGCTGCATTCTGCTACGCTATTTTATAGCTGGTCTGTGGGCTAGAGGCAGTCTTGGCAGCTCAGCAGCAGAAGCCATCCTCAGCTTCTGGAGCTTCTACCTGACAGCTTTTAAACTCCCCTTCTACTCTTCAGAACTGCTACATATACTGTTTGGAAAACTCAACACGGGGTTAAAAAGAAGCTGTGCTAATCACAGCATTTACAGGCTGATTGCTTCTGATTAATTAAAACAACAATCAACCAGGGTCTATCAAGGTTCTAGCAGGGAAAGTAAATTGACAGTTGTGCTAATTTGTTGTCATTTTCCTTTGGTTTTCACCCTTTCAAAAGCCAGGGAAGAATGGTTTTGTGTCACCTGATCAATTCATACCACAGGTACACACTCCACAAAGTTTTCTCAAACCATTTCAGCTAAAACAACTGAGCCCTTGAGCCATTTACTTATTACCATGCTTGGCTTAACATTCACAACACGCTTTGCTTTCTCCAGCCCTCATGCTGCCCCAAACAGAAATGTTTTGGCTAAGTCTTCCCCTTCACAAGATCTTGCTGGGAATCATCCACTAGGCCATGATTATTTTGCAGAAGTGGCAGTTTTATCATATTGCATTCTCAGTTGTCGCTGCAGCAGCTGCCAAAAAATGGGTGTTGCTGGCAAAGCTTCTTACACGGGCAGCCTAGAGAGAACATTTCAATGTATGCTACAGCACTTAAATGTTACCTCCTTTGTGTCAGATCTTATTTGCCCAGACTGGAAAAGAATCACGATGTGGATAACAGGCTGGGCGCGCCTGAACTTAACAAGTTCTAAAGGCAAAGTCAGTCCTCAAGAAGTTTGCAGTGGTGGCTTTTACCTGTTAGAGCACAGGACTGGGACAAGGGTTCAAGCCCTACAGATGTCACTGGCAGACTTTGAGCAAGTCCCTTGACCTCATACCACCTCACTTTTCCTCTCTTGACGATAAGGACGATGTATCCCTTATCCCTGGCAAAAGGGATGTATCCCTCCCTGGCAAAGCCCTTCTGCTGTCATGCTCCTAATGCAGCAAAGCCCTGGGCGTGGTGGCAGAGGCTCAGTGGATGTGACAGCAGGTTAACAGGGGTCCTGAGTGCAATTCTGACTCAGGGCCAGGAGCTAGCTGTGAGTTTCTACTGTCTGCAGCCTCAAAATACCTAAGCTTCTCACATTTCTGGCACTCCTGTAAGACACAGAAATCACCTTATTATGTTCTTGACTTGCTCAAAGACACACCTGAACAAGACACTGAAGTCCAGAAATGGTATCCCATCATTCTTCTAGCATTTTAACTGTTAGCAAAGTAGGTCAGCAACTCCTTTGCTGCTCCTCTGAGCACATTTGCCCATTTAGGGCCCAATATTAGTGTGGTGGGTTGATCCTAGCTGAGGGGCAGGTGCCCAGCAAAACTGCTCTATCACTGCCCTCCTCAGCTGGGCAGGGGAGAGAAACTATAAGGAAAGGTTCCTGGGTTGAGATAAGGACAGGGAGATATCATACAGCAATTACAGTCATGGGCAAAACAGGCTCAACTTGGGGAAATCAGTTTAATTTATTATTAATCAAACCAGAGTAGGATAATGAGAAATAAAACCAAACTTCTGCCCACCCCTCCCTGCTTCCCAGGCTCAGCTTTGCTCCCCATTTCTCTACCTCCTCCCCAGCAGTGGCACAGAGGGATGAGGCAAAGTTGTGGTCAGTTCATCACACGTTTCTGCTGCTCCTTCCTCCTCAGGGGAGGACTCCTCACACTCTGCCCCTGTTCCAGCGTGGGGTCCCTCCCAAGGGAGACAGTCCTCCACCAACTTCTCCAGTGTGAGTCCTTCCCACAGGCTGCAGTTCTTCACAAACTGCTAAAGCGTGGGTCTCTTCCACGGGATGCCGTCCTTCAGGAGCAGCCTACTACAGCGTGTGTCCCCAACAGGGCCACAAGTCCTGCCAGGACCCTGCCCCGCTACCAAAACTTTGCCATGCAGACCCAATTAGCTCCTCAGGTCTTCCTCCACTAAGTAAAAATTTCTTCTTCTTCTTCCTTTCCTTGTTGCGCAGTCACTGCCTGCTCCTCTCTCCGTATCTACACCACATCATGTAAAAGACACCCCTAAGGCAGCCCCCTCTCAGATGGTGTGTTCACCCAACAGCTGTAAAAGGAGAAAAGCAATTAAGGACACACAAGCACCAGGTATTTTTGGAATTTTGCCTGACCTGGATATGGTTGCTTCTAACATCCTCGCTAGTGGTTTTCACAGTATCACCTGATTTTTTTTCTCCAGGGCCGCAGAGCCGACAGCAACTGGTAGAATCCATGTAAATGAGAGTCACGTCTAATTAAATTCTCAGAAAGGATGTTTCTCAGACAGGAGAACTTAGGCCACAGCTGGGTCTACATTTGTTAAAGACACCTTAAGATTCTTTGAAAAAAGAAAGACTGATTCTCACTTCAATTGTTAAAGTAAGAAGGGAGCTGTGAAGCTCTGAGAGCATGGCTGATGTGCTAGGAATGAGCAGAACCCAATGGGACAAGGAGGAACATCACCACTGATGATGAGAATGGCTGGGGCAGGGAGGAAGAGCACCTAGTTGGCAGAGATACCCTCACAGACTGTTGGACCGTGGCAGCCCCGGCCAGTCCTGCTGTGGTTCTGACCCCTCCCATGCCAGCCAGGATTCCCATGCCTGTTGCCAGCCCAGGCAGACCACAGACTGGAAGGTGCTCTGGCCGAAAGTGAACCACCCTGGCTGGGCAGGTTTCAATCAACTTGTGTCCTTGCACAGACTCTCTGTGAGACCTTGCAAATGCTCAAACGGCTCCACTGTGAGGGGCAGGGAGATGTGTGCAGGGGTAGGAGGGAAGGCAGGCTTGCACCAGCCCAGCTGAAACAGCAGCCAGCCCTTCCTCACCAACAGGTCCTGGGAAAGCCTCCTGCCCAATTCTTCCAGGAGAGCACAACAGCAGCACTGCAGGCAACTGAAAGGACTATTAGCATTACAATGCTGCCCCTCCAAACCCAGAACAAGCTCTTACTCAGCACTTGCCAATTACTCTCCTCAGGTGGCAAGAGGGTCTAGTGCCCACTGCATTCACAGAGGGCTGTTTGTTTTCCGCTCCCTTTAGATTTGGTTGCAGTAACAGGTGGTTGTTTGGGTTTTTTCCCACGAGTATTGCTCACAGCACTTTCCACTGCCATCCTCTTCCAAACACCTTGTACCTCTTCACTCCTTCTGCCTCAGATGCCACACTGGATACAGTGGCTAAAAGCCTTGGCAACTTATTTCCCTCTTAGCCAGACCTCTTCATATCCCCATCACATCCTCTTTCCTATTTCTGAATGTCCATCTCTGTAAGTTCAACACCCAATTTCCATCAAAATAAATCCTGGGGATCAGCCTTTGTCACTTACTCTGGGTTTTTAAATACCTCACACAAATGTGCCTTGACCTGGGTGAACACTAACCTCTAACTTTGGTCTAAATTGCAATTATGATGAATAACTACTATTAAAAATAATCCCAGACCTCCTTGTTTCTTTCACAAAACCACAAAATTCTTATATGCTTATGCTCTACCTTCGAACACAACTCTTGCTTAAGCAGAGACATAATGTCTAATCCTGCTCTCTGATCAAGTCACATGAACCTACAAAACTTAAGTTGGGGGACAGGTTTTTCCTTACACAAAAATCCTGGTAATGCAGTCAAAAATTCATTAGCAAACCAATATACTGTAATGTTAAATTGCTCCAAAGGAGCAACTGCCTCAGTCACATGTAGATGCTTGCCCTTAAAGCCAGTCCACACTATTAACCAGCTCACAGCACCCACTGCTGGGACTCACCACTACCTGTGCCTCCCAGAATCAAACCCAGTAAGGGCAAACGAGTGTGTTGTGTCAGAAAACCTCCAAAACCCCAGCGACTGCTGGGTATGGGTTTTGGTAGCGCTGAGTTCTGTTTGTGGAGTAACAGCCATCGAGCACTGCAGCTTCTTTTCTGCTCACAGTCTGCGCTGACTGCAACGATGAGATCAACGGGGAAACTGCCACCGGACGCTGGTGCTGCCGCATGGCCCCAAAGCACGAATGGCAGCATGTTTACGTCTGAAGGACATGTATACAGCCAGGGGTGAGCTCACATGCTCTGTTTAGTGAGCACAAAACCTGCCAGAGACCAAGGGGGCTGCCAGTAGCATGGGGGTGCTTTCCCACCTGGCAACAAGGCTTATGCTTATAAATACTAATTTTGTCACAGGTACCAACTGGTCAGTATTTTTAAAGGTGTTGTTTTGACATCTCCTTTGAGATCTGGTTTTCAGCTGTTTTTTGATTAACGTTCAAATGTTTCTCTGTGTATGCGCCTGTTTAGGTCTATTGACAAAGCAGTGGTAGTTCTTGAGACAGGGTGCAAGCCAGACTCGGAAACTTCCATGTAAGATCTCCACAAAGACTTAGAGCCTTCTAGTCAGTAAAACATTTCATAGAATGGTTTGGGTTG
>NW_010249583.1:13348-13944 GCF_000690775.1 Eurypyga helias
TCTCTGGACTCGCTCCAACTGGTCTATATCCTTCTGATGTTGAGAGCTCCACAGCTGGACACAGCACTCCAGGTGGGGTCTCATGAGAGCAGAGTAAATAATTTCACAGATTTTGCTTTATGCCCTGAGGTATGCATATATGTGTGAGTGTGTGTGTGTGTAACAGTGCTGGATCTGTCCCATTGCTTTCAGCAGGGTGCTGCCAAGGTCTGCATGGGCAATGAAGTTGGGAACTGGCGTTTCAGTTCACTTACTTTATGCACTAGAAGTGTGGTGTGTGTCTCAAACCCCATGGTATTAATTGGACAAGGCCAGGCTGGATGAGGCTTTGAGCAACCTGGTCTAGTGGAAGGTGTCCCTGCCCATGGCAGGGGGGTTGGAACTAGATGGTCTTTAATGTCCTTTCCAACCCAAACCATTCTGTGATTCTATGAAAAGCCCCTCAGCCTCCTCCTTTCCTTCAAGACAATCCACCCCTGTTTGTAAGAGATTAAAGGTGTGTATCAAACCCTGCAAAAGCAAAAAGACTGCATACTGTTAATAATTCATAGATGATCATAGCCAATTTGTTTAATCGTAGAGAATGTAGATCCTGC
>NW_010249583.1:13994-26444 GCF_000690775.1 Eurypyga helias
GCAACGTTAATGATCCAGGTTAAATCCAAGGGCTGCAAACGCAACGGAAATCCTCAAGCTAATTTTACAGCTTTGGTAGAGAGCAGTTACTGGTTTAGCTCAAGAGTCACATCCTGGCCTGCCCTATAGTTATCACACTTAGCCAGCTATGCTACCCAGGACACCACACCCATCTTTACAGCTGCTTAAAATGCTTAGGATGCCTATTAATGATCCAGGTTAAATCCAAGGGCTGCAAACGCAACGGAAATCCTCAAGCTAATTTTACAGCTTTGGTAGAGAGCAGTTACTGGTTTAGCTCAAGAGTCACATCCTGGCCTGCCCTATAGTTATCACACTTAGCCAGCTATGCTACCCAGGACACCACACCCATCTTTACAGCTGCTTAAAATGCTTAGGATGCCTATAACATTTCTTACGAAAGCTAAAAAAAACCCTCCAAACCCACCATGCTGTAATTACCATCATCTGTCATCTTTCACTATCCACTACAGTCGTTAAAAGAAATAGAAAGGACAAGGAAATGTGCAGCTCCATAAACAGCAGCGTCACAAAAGGGGCTGCAGCTTCAAGGTGCGAGGCAGCCAGTCAGTGGGACGAGACCAGCCGCGAGGCGGCACTTGGCTGTTTTGACACTGTCAGCGACCAGCTCCTCTGGAGCAGTTGGCACTCGGGAATGAAACGGGCTCCTTGCCCTCATCGGTGAAGCGCTGCTGTTGCAAGTGCTGCAGCTGGCTCAGTGCGCTAAGGAGGCACACAGGAGAGAGCCACAGGGCTGACAGTGCAGCCAACATCGGCAGTGCAAAGCTGGAATTAAAGTGCTTGGCTTCCAGATTTAACAGGGTCCCATTTAGCCAGGAGGGGCTTTGTGTAGTCCATGCAGAGAGTTGGACACCTTTAAAAAGTGAGCTAAAATCAGCCCATGTGCTAAGTGAGGATCTGCCCAGACCTACAAGTTGCAAAACTACAAACCAGGGGGTCAGAGGGTGGATGCCTCGATAGTATACTACCCAGAGTAATCCTTCTCCATCCCAGACTGCCTTCCCTGTCACTCTTGTTGCAAGTATAATGCGTGATCATGTTTTAGTAACACTTAAGAACTTGAAAGATGATCCTGACTGTCTGGAGTGGAGCTTGTAATTGAAAATAATTGCATATAGCAGGTTCTGCATATGGTGGATGCTGCTGAGCAAGGGGGCGGCAGGGAAGGGGCAGTAATTACATTAGTGGCTTGGCACAGATCTAGGCTTCATCTTTGAAGTGATAGAGGCGTGATTTGTGGCATGCAGCAATCAGCTTACTCGAAGAGGTAAAATATTAACCACCATTAATATCTCCAAGAATAGCTCAGATACAGGCAAATATCAAACAAGAAATACAGAAAGATTAATAAACCAAGAGACATTAACCAGCTTTCGCCGTGGGCAAAATGACTGCACTTAGAAAGACCAAGATCAATCGGCAAAAGTCAATGCACAAAAAAGGGAGCTTGCAAATCCCAGTGGTGGGCTGTCCTCAGACTGCTGCTGGGGCTTTAATGGGAGCCTCCACCCAAAGATGTGATGTGCCTTAAACAACCTCAGTAGACATTAAACCGTAAATTAATTGTCTGCAACTGTCCTAAAGTCCATAGCTAGCAAGTCCTGTATTACAGACTTGCTCTTCCTCTCACTTGCTGAGGTCACAGCATGCCCCTGATTGCTATATGGCTCAGTTTTGTTTTGTTGTCAGCCCATTTGATCAGTGCATCTTCAAAAGCCTGTTAAATAAAACCAAAACTTCCCAGGCATCCTTCCTTCTCCCTTGCACAGGGTAAACCTAAGCACATGATTCAGATAAATCCAATGGGGAAAGCCATCAGTTGGATCAATAAAGGAAGGTAGTGGTGGCAGTACACGAGGCACTTGGCTTTGGACTTAGCCACAGTCGTGCTGCTAGAAAGTGCATTTTCAAATGGGAATTAAAGCAATGGTGACTTTTCTTGATTGTGGTCCTTTAAAAGCCCTTTACATGTGCACTGGAAATTGTATAAATATTGGGGGTTTTTTATTGAGATGCAGCTCCAGTCACAGTTACACCCTATGAATGCAGTGAAAGGGACTGCCTGGGCACCACAAAGGGTCTCCTTGGCCAGCAGTTAGAGGGGGTCTGCACAGCTGTAGTGGAGGGGGCTGGAAAGCTTCACCAGCAGGAAGGAGCCTAGTGTCATTGAGAAAACCCAATTTGTATTTTCACCTAGAAAAATAAAAGGAATGCGTCAGGCTTGATATATGTACTGCAGAGAGAAAATAAAACCAGCACCAAATGCTGCCTCCTGTACAGTCACTTTTTAGTGAGAAAGATCTTCTTCAAAACATCTTCCTTCTTGCTTTCTCTCCTACTTTTTCCCTTTTCATTTTTGGACCTGACCAAAAAGAAACCTTGCCTTTTTTATTTTTTTTTCCTAGGCATTTCTAATGAATACTGCTCATCTGACAGATATTCAGGCCATCTGGAGAAGCTGACAGACAATAATTTGGAAGTCATCCCTTTCAAGACCATTTTAATGATGATTTTTCCTTTCACATTTTTTCTCTATTAGCTCATCTGAATCTTCAAGGATGATAGAAAGTTTTCACATTCCCATCTGTCACTTGAAGGTACAGTAATCTCTAAAGGCAAAACAAAACCAATTTTTAGATGCAGCACAGACTTTGACTCTCTGCTTCTTGTGATTTAAAAACTCTCCTTGCTGTAATGGTTTTAAAGAATTTACCTGCTATGAAAGTGAGCCTGCAGCGTGGAAGTAAAAGTAAGCTGGCACATGAAGATTGTCTGTTGCTTTCAGACATACCTTAGCCAACAAACAACAGGGTTAAAGAAGAATTGGTTAAAAACTGTGCTGTGAAATACCTGAGCAGACACAGTTTCCGAATTCCCTGTTCAAGAAACTCTCTAGCAGCATCAACCAAGCAGCAGCTGCAGAGTGATTGAAGTGGGTCAGAATGGGTTCAGAGAAGCTCCAGGGCCTGGGCAAAGCAGCAGGACCCACCAGAGCAAAGAGCGGAGCAGGGGCTTAAAAATGAGATCAACACTTTGGGCAGCAGTTCTCTGTCAAGTTAGTAGTCACCAAACAACATTTGGGGCATTTGACAGGTTCCTTTCTGAGCCTGAACTGAAAAGTGGATCAATTGAGAAAGGGTACAATTACCTACAATGTGAAGGAATGCAATAAAGGACCCCCTGACGAGTGTCCAGGCAGGGGTCCCCAGGGGCACACAGATAGAAATTATACTTGTGCTGTGATAAATTTCCTCCCACTCCTCCTTGCAAGGGTCACGGCATGGGAGCCAGAAAGACAGTTCAGGGCTTCACTCAAAGTCAGGGTGTTTCTGCCACAGACTCTGCTATAGCAGGACATCAGTGGAACTCTAGACACAAACCAAAATGAAGCATAAGAACAACAACAAAAAACAGAGAGAATAAAACGCTACAACCTTCAGCTTTGCAGATCCTGCCTCCAGCAACACTGCTTAATCTTGAGAGTGATGGAAAGGGTACTTATGGGTTTCCAGGCAAGGGCAAAAGTCCACCGCCCTTTCCCTTCTGGTTTGGATCGCCAGGTTTTAATTCAATGCATTTGGCTTTACTTAGCTCCCTTTCTTCTGACTGTCAAGCTCCATCCCTCAAATGAGGCTTCTTCTGTTACTTTGGGTTACTCTACACCATGAGCACTCGAGAAAGTAACATCCTTTGCTTTCTCCCTGACTTTGGCAGTGGAGCGTGCATATGGGAGTCTTCAGCACATGAAACATCATTTCCCTTTGATTCTCATTTGATCAAAGGTGGTGTGTTCATTATTACAGAGGTGCTTGGAGTGGGAAATCTCCCTACACAGAGATGCCGCATTGCTACCCATGGGCTAATGGCCTTGGCTGCTCTATTTGGCCCTGGGTGGTTTTGAGGTGATCATAGAATCACAGAACGGTTTGGGTTGGAAGGGACCTTAAAGACCATCCAGTCCCAACACCCCTGCCATGGGCAGGGACACCTTCCGCTAGACCAGGTTGCTCAAAGCCTCATCCAGCCTGGCCTTGAACACTCCCAGGGATGGGGCATCCACAGCTTCTCTGGGCAACCTGTTCCAGTGCCTCACCACCCCCTCTGGGAAGAATTTCTTCCGGATATCTAATCTAAACCTCCCCATTTTATATTTAAACCCATTACCACTTGTCCTGTCACTTCAGGCCCTTGTAAAAAGTCCCCCCCCCAGCTTCCTTGTAGCCCCTTCAGGTCCTGGAAGGTGCTATAAGGTCTCCCTGGAGCCTCCTCTTCTCCAGGCTGAACAAGCCCAACTCTCTCAGCCTGTCCCCATAGCAGAGGTGCTCCAGCCCTCTGAGCATCTTTGGTTGCCTCCTCTGGACTTGCTCCAACTGGTCAATATCCTTCTTATTTTGGGGGCTCCAGAGCTGGACGTAATAGTAAAGTAGAGAGCAGAGTAGAGAGGGAGAATCACCTCTCTTGACCTGCTGGCCACACTTCTTTTGATGCAGAAGACTTCAAAAAATGGCTGGGAGAAACCCAAAAGAAATGGCAAAGTAGGAGGAGTGGAGTAATCAAACACAGAGCTGCTACTAAATGAAAGCGAATTAGTGAGAGCCATTTGGTAAAAGGACAAGTGACAGGGTCCTGGCCGCTGCTGCCATGGAAAGGAAAGACCCAGCACCAATTTCAAAGCCCTGCAAAATAGGTCCTGGTGCAGGGGGGGTCCAGGAGGCTGCAGTCCCCAGCCGTTCCTACCACTGAAAATCACCCCTGGAAATAATTCTTGTAACTAGATTTTATAAAGCAGCAGTAAACAGACTCCACAGTCTGTGCAAGTTGGCACTAGATATTAAGAAATCCAAGAGTTTAATCCTATTTTATGTATGCAATAGGAGTAATATGATCTTTCAGAACTAGTTGAATTACAGTGTGTAGCTGGATATTTCATTGAAAACTCCTTTATTACACATCATCATTCACATTCAGTGGGATTTAGAGAGATCCAAGGGAAAAGGCACCTGCACATGCAATTTATATCTTATTGGTTATGGTTAAGCAGGGCTAAGGCTGGCCACAAAGTCAAGGTATCTGGAGGACTTACCAATTGATTAAAGAATAGATATTCACTGAAGCAGAGACTCCAGGATGATTCCCTTACCACCAGATCACACAGTCCCTCTTACATTTTCATTCTCTCAGCCAATACAAGTATTTGGTACCAAGTAGAACATCCTTCAGCTCTATAGAACCATGGGGATGAGAGATCAAGGTTTAAATCAGGGGAAAAAAAAGGGAGGAAAAATACAGAAGACTTTCACCATGGCAATTTCTTCCAACCATGAGTCTTGAGTGCAGACAATTGGATATGAGAGATTCCAGCACCACCAGGTTTTCTCCGTTGGGATTCCTGCAATATGTACTGGTTATGTGCCCATGCATGAGGTAAGCGGGGCACTATCAAGATTGTGAATTCTCTGATGTTTATACACAAGGCACAGCCCTAAGCAGTCTGGATAAGCCCACACTTGACTGCTTTTGTTTGTCTAAGGGGATACTCGGAGACACGAAAGTGGTTATCTTAGTCATGATTCAGGGTTGGTTCTGCTTTAAGCAAAAGATTGGACTATATCACCTCTTGACTTCCTTTCCAACATGAAAGACTTTAGGACTCCGTTTTTCCATCAATCAGTCACTTCAGCTTAAGGCACCTGGGGCTTAAGTCAGATGAATGCACACAGGACTGCTTGCATTTCAGCTGAGTAGCCCACCTGGAGACCAGCTCCTGCTCCACAACAGCATGGGTGCCTCAGATGGCACAGGGCATATGAAACTTATGGAGATGCATCTGCGGTAGCAACTGAACTGAGACCTTTGTCAGGACAGTCAATGGATTCTAGAAGATATTTTTGTCATCATAAAGAATACAGAAACACAGGCCTATGACTAGGACACATCTAAGTTCACCTAACTCTAAGACAGTAAAGACATTCACATGGGACTGGCAGACATGACACAGAGCCGATAGGGAAATCCAGACACTCCTGGACTGGAGGTGGGATAGCTGAGGGCATCTCGAATGGCACTAGGCACTTGTAGGTCAATGACTGAATTGTGCTCCACTGGCAGTTATTGACTCAAAGTGGGATTTAGCCACCCAAATATGTCACCCTCTGTCATTTTAAGTGCTGTTCAGTATCTTGCTTGGCATCCAGCTGCCTCTCCAGAGCAGGGCAAGTTTCCTCTCAGTCCTCTCTCATCCCTGCCAGCCCACGCAGAGGTCTTGCAGACCCTCGGGTGTCTCTAACAGTGAAAAGCATCTAGATTTAGGCTAATGAGTTTCACCCTAGATACCTATTGATTTTACTGTGAGCTTAGAAACCTACCTCAAGGGAAAATATCTGTATTGTAAAAACCTTTAAAAAGTGTATGAATCCATAATTGAATCCAGCCCAAAGTTACCTACACTTTATTTTATCTTCTATCCTTCTGCCTTCAGTCTGTCCTTAAGATGCAAATGTCTCAATTGCTGTCATGAATTCTGCCTTCCTTTAGGGGCAATGACCTGAATGTTAGGGAAGAAGAGAAGATTAAAGGAAAAATCACCTTGTTCCTGAATGTATACTTGCATGAAGAAAGTTATTTCTAGGGAAACAAGTGGCTGCTTCAAAATTGCCTTGATCTGCCTCAGTTGCTACCACAGAGCTAGACCACTCAGGACTAGCTTTGGTGAGTCTCTGTGTCATTTCTCACAGAGTTTGTCACACAACAAAATGATTGACACCCTTGTTCCAAAAAGGATGTGACATGGTCCAGTTAAAGGCAGAGCGAATCTGCAGAGTGGAACTGAAATGCTTGAAGAACTCCAGAAAACACTCTGGAGTTTGACTGTCAGCTCATTTTTGTTTGGCAAGCCATGATCACTGCTTGTACATCATAAGCTTTATGGGGGGAAAAAAAAAAAAAGGTGCCTGAGCGTTATCACATGCCATCAGACTTCTTTATGTGACAACACATCTGTGTGCTCACCCCATCATTTTGTGGCTCAGAATCAAATGCTTGGCAGTTCAAAGAGTCTAGAGCAGCATATGGCACATGACATAGTGTATTTAAATAGAAATCAGTCCATTAGAAACACAAGGGTGCCTACTGTAATTAATAAAAGGTAGTTTAATAACTAACTTCCCAAAATAAATAATTCTCCATGCAGTCAGAGCAGATAAAGCATATTCTTTTTCATCAATATAAATTTCAACAGCAACTGGAGACTGGACAAAACTAGCAGAAACTACATGCTTGAAGGATTTCCCAGTAAGTGAACTGATCTCATGAAGGAGCATGAGGAGGGAACGACAGAAATCTATCCTGTGCCAGTGAAGGTGTCTAAGCAGACAAAAGGATAGTTGGTCAGGCATTGCCACATCTTTTCCAGTACAAACTGGGCAGACAAAGATTGTTACAAGCATTAAGGCAAAATCTGCAGCAGCCCAACTCCTGAGCACCACTCCAGGGATTTCTCCTGTAGATTGTCCCAGCCTTTGGAAATGTTCAGACACAGATTAAAACCAAAGAATTGCTTTTCCATGTCTATTAGTTCACTGATCAAACCTACAGTTTGTGACAAACAATGTTTTGTAGGTTTGTAGGTGCTGAGTAAAGCAACAAAGATGTCTAGCCAATTCCTTCACTTTGGTGGCATATCCCCAGGGTGACAGGGGAACTGGAACGGATGCAAAGCATGTATCCGGTGGGGCAATGCTACATACCAGGCTGTTGCCTGGTTTTTTTCAGTTCATTTTATTTCAGTTGAGCTGTCCAAGGATCACTGGAAGACCAACCACAGCACGTCTTAGTAAAACTTCAACTATAATCAAGATCTCAAAGTAGCCTTTTCAGTACATGGTCTGCAGATGCTCTGGCAAACCAAGGAGTACTTCCAAGGAAGTTTACACACATTATTAGGCAACATATACCTGCAAAACAGATTGAAAGAGTATGCATTTCTACTGCAGAGCCTTTAAGTCTGGAGAGTCTGCACTTTTTAGCAGCTCTTTTAATACCCTCCACAAGCACAAGGCTATTTACAGAGCATGAAGCTAAGCACATGAATTTATCTATGCATGAACAAAGGTATACTCTGTGAAGTTTGCCTCTGTGCTGAATTACAGTGTAAAATCAAAAGAAATTGTGTGAAATCTAAGCAATAATAGACTCCATGTGAAATTGATTGTTCGTATGGTTTCCTCAGTTAAACTAAAACCAGCTATTACCCCATTCTCAGCTACTTTATTTTCAATAACAGAGATGATAAGGTTCAGCACAGCTCCAATGAGAACTGTGTGACATTCAAAATACTGCTTCCATACTGTCACACTGTGTTCTGTTTTGCGTGATTTTTACATGCTCTAATGTTTGACTCATGTCATATACTCAAGAAACAGATATATTTTATTTTTAAAAATATGGAATTTTTTGTGTTTTCAATCCAAAGGCATTCAAACTCAGTAACTGACTCAATTTGCAGAGGAAAAAAATACTCTATCAAGTCAATTTCCCTCAAATAGGTCCAATTTTTCAGTTTGCTACAGAATGTGATAAATCATAATTTTGGATAGGAACTGCAGTTTGTTACAAATATATTGCACATCTGCAGCTCAGAAAAAGTTGGCACTGCTGCTTATGCTCTCCAGAGAGAATGCATATGGACAACCTTACCAGCATCTCAAACATACTTAACTCTTTCTGGTAATGAAGACCAGTGTGTGAGAGGGAAGAACTGAGTAGAAGGGTATACTTCTCCCATGATGAGCTCATGAGCCCAACTTTGATCTCATTTTGAAAACCTCTTCTCCCCAGCCACCTGTGAATTATCCAAGGCAATGGAGTCTCAGCACTGTCCAGTGTTTTATATCAAGAGACTTTTGCTTCCCATCTTCCTCCTGTATCATTTAGTAAAATCTCTTTTGCAGAGAGCATACTTAAACCACAAAAAATGTCTTGGAAATTCAGGTTGGAAGGGACAGCAAGAAGTCATCTAACCCATCCTTCAGCCTCAAAATCAGGGTAAGCTTTACTTGTACTTTCCAAGAGAAATATTTATTTAATCTGTTCTTAAAAAGCCTCTGACAATGGAGATCCCAACACCTTCTAAGACAACCTGCTCTTGTGGCTCTGTGTCTGCAACAGAAGTGTTTCATGTTGTCTAACCTGTATCTTCCTCATGGTAATTTAAGTTCATTCCTTAAACCCTCACCAGGGCTCTGAGAAAGAAGTTTATTTTCTTCCCTCTTTGCAGCACCTTTCTCTCCAATGGATTAAGCAGTCCCAATTTATTCAGTTTTTCCTGCTAGAACTGGCCATTTCATACAGCCTTCTCTATCCAGAGGATTTCTGCAGCTGCTGGCTTCGACAATCTGTTGGAATTTTTCCTTCGAAAAACAAAAAGCAATGCCAGAATACTATCAGAGCAGCTGAATAATGAATCAAACTCTTTTCTTTCAGCTGAGAGGAACCAAAGGGAGAGTTAAATCACACTAAATTAAGACCTTGAAGGTGACGGCAACACTAACTAGCAAAACCCTAAAATGAACCGTACGACTCTTGGCGCTCATTACTGTTCTCTGTACCTAAAAAATTTTCAGAAATGATGCTTTATGAACAGCAAAAGACTCAAGTACATCTTTTCTATAAAGGCTGTCCTTGATAACAGCTTATCAGTGCCTTGATGCCTTCCCCAGCACTTAATATTTCTGCTCCAATTTACAAGATCATTGGCTTAATGGATTAATACATGGTGACTGGAGCATGCAATTGCAGGATACAAGAATGCATTCTTATTCGGACCTAAGAGTAGTGAGTCCTAAGGAGCAATAGTAGCATTGGCTGGACATCCCACAAGGACTGAGAGAATGTAAGGAAAAAAATGGAAACAAACAGAAAGTGAACAAGCTACAAGATGAACTTTAAATGTCTGCAGAAGCAACTACCGATGGCACTTAGACTATTTATAAAGTCTTCAAGGAGGAAGAGAAAAGGTCCCTTAATTTCAGCTCTCCTCATATACTATCCATTATTTGCATTCTTCATTCAGAAGCTGTTTCCTGTGACACATCCAGCCCCTCACTGGCCACTTGTGCTGCTGATCCTTGCTTGAACCCCCTTCAAGATATATTTCAGGTATGAACCTAAAGACCTACATTCACTGTGATTGAAATAAAAACCTACAATTTTTCCCAAGCCAAAGCTGTTTGAATGACTTCTGTATTCATCAAATAGCCCAAAATGGGAGCTGGGGTGAGGTTCCTAGTGTGTGGCCTGACCTGAGCTACTACAGGGGCTGCAATCCCTCCAACTGCTCTTGGTCCCTACAGCTGGATCTTCTTTTCTGCAGTCTTCACACAACTCTGCCCATACAAAATGCTGGTTTACTCATGTATTGGAAAACATGAGTTCACTTTGTGGCTTGGACAGGGGCTGGGACAACTCTGGCACTATAAGGGCTATGGGATATATTTTTACGCGTCTGAAAGTGTTGTCATTTAACACACACAAGCACATGGAACTCATAGGCCCAGTCTTGCAACCTTATCCATTCAAGTATCATAGAATAATTTCGGTTGGGAAAGATCTTTAAGATCATCATCGTCAACCTAACACTGCCAAGTCCACCACTAAACCATGTCCCCAAGCAGCACATCTACATGAAATATCTCCAGGGATGGTGACTCCTCCACACGGTGACCAGTTGCCACCAACTGGATTTAACTCCATTCACCACACCTCTTGGGGCCCAGCCATCCAGCCAGTTTTTTACCCAGCGTAGGAGAGTACACCCATCCAAGCCAGTTTCTCCAGGAGAATGCTGGGGGAATGGCACCAAAGGCTTTACTAAAGTAGGTAGATGGGGCACCTCCATTGTAGCACAAATTATATCCAGAAGCATCAAAAAAGAACCTCATAACCAAGCCAGAAACATGGAGATTCCTTTTGTCCTGGCTTTTCTGAAATGTAAATGTTCACTTTAAAAATTATACCCTCACAGCTTCCAGGACCAGCTGTTCTTCCTGTTTTTGCTTTGTATTTTATTGCCACTGAATCCTTGTTCTGAATTATCAAAACAATAATTAGATTCAGGAAAGCGGGGGTGGGGTGGGCAGGCACTCATATCCCCCTGAGAAGAAGAGATAAAAGTTTCATTTCAGAAAGCTGATGTGCCAACGGTGGATAGTGGGGAATTGGGATCCCTTCTTAACTGCATGGGAGAGTTCAGTAAAGTTTATTAATAAAACAATTTAGATAAACTCCATTTATGCATTATTTGTACAAGTATCTTGACAACTGCTTCTTTAGCATCTTGAACACATCAGGAATTTTAAAGAAGAGGACTGAAATCTTGCCTCAAAGCGTAAATGCTTTGACAGAAGTGGGTCTGGGATGTAATGAGCGTTTTTTCTTTTTCTGCTTCTCCTTCTTTTTCTTCTTTCAACTAAAAACAATTTTCTAATATCCCTGGCATAACTACTATAATGAAGCATAATTTATTTGATCCTTACACAGCCCCCTTAGGATTACTTCTTGCAGATAGCCAATTATAAACTCTTACATACTTCATAGCCCTCATTATGTGTGACAGAGGCACACTAATAAATAATGCAAAACCCCTTTTATATCCAGTCTACCTTGTGAGAATACAAGGGTCTGGTATAAGGGGAAAAAGCACATTGTAATGCATTCTCATTTCCAAATGGACTGAAAAACTTTCTAGCTTCAGCTTGCTTTCTTGGGACACTTCCTTTTTTTCCCAGACTGGACTCCTGTGGTTTGATTCATTACTAGATAAAAATCAAGCTCAAGTAGAAGTGGACCATGACACACAAACTGTCACTGCCCTGTCACTTCCTCGTGACATCCTGTCAGCTGCAGACAAGAAAGGAGGCCTGGAAGCAGAACGGCCAGGTCGAATACAAATGAACTGATATTCCATTGTAAGGTTTTCATGGGAATGAAGCAGAAAGGGTCGAGGCCCAAAGAACACATTTCACCCTGCCCGCTCTGCCTTTCTGGTGCAACCTCCAGACACGGCTGCTGCTCGGGTCAAGGCTCTGGAGGAAAGCAAAGCAGCTCTGACTGTCCCTCAGCTGGTAGGATCCAAAGAGCGGAGTGAGCAGCTCAGGAAAGACATGGGGTTGAGTATACAGGCATAGTGGCCTGGTGGACCGCTTGTAAAGGGAATTTCATTTTTGTCTTTAATTGACATGATGCTCCTTTTTGAAGCAAAAAAAGCTGCAACTGCAATGACTGAGGAATGTTACCAGGATCACTACAGAGAGCTGGGGAGTCATGAAGGCTACAGCCTACTCCTGTCCCCATCAGGGAATTCTGTGCAACTGTTATGTTAGTCATATTGTCCCTTGAACCCTTCTTTTCCCT
>NW_010249583.1:26469-34778 GCF_000690775.1 Eurypyga helias
CAAAAGGTGCAGGGATTTCTTGCTTCTGTGTGACACTTGGAGACCTTGAGGGATAGAGGGTAGGAGGAGGAAAGGTGTTCACACAAGGTTTGAAAGATTGCAAACCAAAAAAAGTAAAACAAACCACTGGGTGAATTTTATTAGCAGACTTAGGCTGGACTCAGACTCATTCAACTTTTTTTCCTTCTGTTTAACAAGGGAGGAGAATGCTTTAAATATCAAACCAACAAGCCAATAAACAAGCCCAACTTTTCCAAGTGTAGACCCCCTCACAGTCCTTGCTCCAGGAGGAGCGGGCACCTCTACCTTTACAGCTTGTGATATGGCCTGCGGAAGCCTGGACGTACAACTCTTGGCACCGAAACTAAGCATTATTCACCAAATGGCACATCTCTCCAGCTAGTGTCTAGGCAGCCCCAGCTAACTATGCAGTCTGAGAATCTAGGAGACATCTGCGTCTACAGCATCTTCCAATAATTCCATGGGGTTTCACACAGATGAGGAACAAGTGCAGAGAAGGAAGAAGGCTGAAGGAAGAGTGCTGTATAACCTTAAATACGGTTAAAGTTAAAGCCCTGCCACTGAGTCCTGCTAGATTATGCAATTAAATCAGCAGTCCCTCATAGCTGGCTGTGGGGATGGCAACGAACAAAAGAAACAGAGACATTTGCCTTTGTGCACAGCTACAAAGAACTTATCTGCCATTTTAACTACAGGGTTTGACTAATGCACAGTGAAGCACTCACCTTCAATTAGCTATTTAACCTAGCAGATCAAGCTGTGATCTGAAGAGGCTGAGATGTGGGTAAGTGTTCCTCCTGCAGAAGCCATAGGGAATGGCCAGAGGATGTGATAAACAGGTATAATCCAACAGACTGACAAATCTTACATTTCTAGGAATGAACCCACAGTATCTTTTCCATTTTGTGTACTCTTCCACTTATGATAAACTTAGTGGCTACCTACCTCAACTGGGAGCAACACGTCCCTGTGAAACAATGCAAAAGTGTCAGTTATGATACCCTACCTCACGGTTTATGAATGCAACATTGGTTTGCTTTTAAATAAGTGAAATAAGCATAAATTAAATATGACATACTTTTTGCAGTTTGCAGGCAGCAGCAACAACAACAACTAAACTTGATAGTGTAAACATCTGCTATTTTTGGTTAAAATGTCCCTGGAAATCAGTTTTTACATAAAAACTAATCAAGACAAGGTTTTGTTGTCTACAGTCTCGGTCTGAATCTTCCCCCCTGAAAATCATGTTAGAAGTGTCAGGTTAACTTTAACAAGGTCAACAACAGGAACCAGGATATGGCCATCTTCCCACCTGGCTGTCACTGCGTGACGGTTTGAAAGGCTTCTTTCTCCCTGTCTGCAACCCTTCTGCTCACAGCACTCCCATCATCACTTCTTCCTCAACTGCCCCAGCATGATAACTGGTAACTAATACAGTAGGAAATAAGCATTTTTTTCTTCCTGAGGACAAGGGACAACTTAGAGTCAGGAATGAGAGGCTGGCAAGTAATAAATACTTAATGCAGTTTAAGCTATGAAAAAATAAAAATAAAAGAAATGTGCCACTCTACCCTGCAGCAGATTACTATGTTCCAAGTCTCCAAGCAAAGCTGCAGAAATTGGAGATGCAAAAGGACAATTTTCATCCAGCACCCCCCGTCACAAGGGGCAGTTCATTCCCTGAGGTAGTCTGTTCCGCTTGGCTCCCTGAAGCACATTGCTTTCATCTGTGCTGAACGCCATGGTGTGTCCAGTCCAATTTCAAAGGTCCTCAAGTAATAAAGGTTTATGGCTATCCTGGGGCAACTGTTCCACAGCCAGATGAATCGCTCTGGTCTGACTTCGTGGAGGCTTATGTCTGTGTCTCACCAGGAAAACACACCTGCACTTAAGAGCTCTCCTAGAACAATTTCATACACACATATATATATAAATATGAAGACAATGTCGCTTTCCAATGCTAATGACAATCTCCTGTCCCATCACATCAACCTTTGATCCCCACTAAGGTGACAAAGACTCAGTTCACCCCATCCTCGCATTCCCCAAACACCACACTGTGAGGACCACCAGCACAAACCAACACTGATGGCATCCCCAGGCACAGCAGATGCCTCTGAAGCACATCAGCTTGTCACTGCCTATGGGAAATATCCAATGCAACTTCCCATGGCTGCAGAGACAGCTGAGCACGGGGGGTTCTAAGGTGCTTGCCACACTCAGTACATGATCAGCTGCACTAACAGCAGGCAGAGGTGACAGTATGAGGGGTATCCAACGGCACGGCTCCTCCGGAAAGCAGCCTGCTCTTACACTGGTTAATGGGCCACAAAATATGTCATTGGGGTGAGTCTCATGTCACAGCTGAGCAGATCTAATGTTGTGCCACCACTTAAAGGGATAGTCAGACACTATATATTCCTGGCTATGTCTTCTTGTCCCCTTCTTGCCCCTTCCCTCCTGCAATTTCAGGCTAAAGTGAATCAGTTCAGGGAACTACAGTGGGGGAAAAAAAAATCATTGCTTTTTATAGGGTTATTATTCTGCTGGCATTAACCCTCCAGTGTTAATGGAGGGTTACTTATGGGTAACATAAGTGCCGTGCCGAGGGCAAAGGGGCACCTCCTCCCAGGTAGCCCGTAAATCAACCTGGGCAACTTATCAACCCCCGGCCCAGGTCAGTGTGCTTAGAGCCCTCTGTGCAAAATGACTCAAACAGGTCAGCAGTCCAGACTAGATACATCACGGGAACATGGAGCATCCAAACAGTGATCTGGCACCTGACCAAGTGCTGGAGGCGTGGGCAGAGCCAGGGGGACCTGCAGTGCTGGTGGATCAATATGCTAAGGGGGGCTGAGGAAAAAGCCTTGGAAACAACTGCACAGAAATGAGACCAAGAGGGAACCAAGCACTGCAAAAGTGACATTGAGGGATATTCGGGAACATACAAACTACGAGCAGGATGAAAGCTGAAGGAGCACAAACTTTCAAGAAGATGAAAATAGCTTCTCTATTAAAGGCAGTTAAAAGGCCAAGGAGGAAAAGATTGTGATAGGAGCCATAAACTTAGATTACTTGCATCAATAAGGGAGAATAAACTGTTGTGTAATACGAAGGGGCCCTGCAGTCAAAAGGCAATTGGTCCTGGAAAGAGGTTTCTTAAGAGATAATCCCTTCTCAGTTCTCTGATATACAGCCTTGCTACTGTATGCCTCACGTTGGTTCGTTACAATGATCTGCCTAGCTGCCTAATAAGCATCATTCCATCTGTCATCAGAAAAGGAGTTCATGACTGCAATAAAAAGCTTGGATGCCATTCAGCAATCCAAAACACCACGGCTCTAATTTATTCATTCATTTAGTTTTCAGTGGTGCAATGACACTGGCCACAATAGTATTACATGAGGCTGGTTTAAGTATCCAGGAGAGCTCAGGGAGCGGAAAATTCAATTCCCATTGCCATGGTGAGGGATGTATACCACTGAAGAGAGCTTAACTCCCAGGGCAAGACGGGTGGTCTCCCTGCAATATTCCTTTTTGAGCACAGGCACTGTACTTACAAAGAGCATTATCAAAAGTCAGAACTCATTACTCCGACTGCGGATGAAGATCCCTCCAAATCTCATTTGGATGGAAGCTCCTCCCAGCGAGTGGCAGTACTGAAAATATGCTGCTGACAGTCATCAAATAGATTTACTGTATCACGCAAGTCCTCTGCAATGCTGTGCAAGGGCAACGTTTTCTAATTACTTATGAACTGTCACAAGACGGGCCTTCTGAGGACTCCCCTGTCATTACCCTGCGGCTCGGCTGACACTAATTCAGCTGATTTTGGATATTTCCCAAAGGCAGAATGGCGTAGGAACATAAACAGCTTACTTTACTGACTCTTCACACCGTAAAAAGGGGTTGGGTGGACAGGTTTGCAATGAAAAGTCCTTGCGGTAGGTGAAAGTTCTTCTTCCTCTGCAGAATCATGGTAAAAGGTGGTTTTGACACTCACTTTCTGGTGCTCGTCGTGACATGATGCCTCAAAGCAAGGGTGCACGCAGCACCACATGCCGGCACTCACTTCACGCCCAGAGGCTGTGGTGCGGTGAATTACTGGGGAGCTGCTTTGCACCCAGCTTTACATAGCTCCTGACGGGCCTATGAGCACAAGTCAAGGCAATGTTATTCATATCATCGCAGGAATAACAGTGGCTTGCAAATGTTTACATGCTCAGTTATATATGTGCCTTCCCCACTGAGTACATCTGTCTCACTTTGCTTTTCTCTGTCAGTCAAAATGCTTCTTGCATGCAGAAGGTGAATGCTGCAAACGAATGATGAAGATGAATGTCAGTAAAATTCTTCTGTCAGCAGGGTCCACAAACAGCAGGGACAGAGGAATTGGGATCTGTGTTCTTTTCTGAAGTGTTCTCCGGGCTGGAATTGCCTCGGTTTGCAGTTTGCCCTTTTTAAGAAGCCCTTTTGCTTTGGTGAATGCTATGCAATGATTTCTTTTTCTCCCCTCTAGCATTTGTAATCAGGGACACCCCTTGGTCTGTTATCACTACCAAGAGCAAATCCCCCAGCCAGACCTCTTTGCTCAGGCAGATGATGCTTTTACAGACAGAGCCGTAATAGTGATGTCTTTTGATGGGAGTGGAAAGAGAGAAAGGTGGCATGGTATTTTACTAAAATACCAGTTTGAATCAGAAGGTAGGAGTGAGCTGCCTGCAGGAACAATCTGCCACATACCAATGGGAGAGACGATGAGAGCAGGTCAAGGTAAGTCAAACTGTTCTGTATTTCTGGCAGGTAACGTGTCCGCCATGGGGCTACCGCAGCTCAGTTGATACGGGACAACTAAAGCCCTGCATATTCAATGGTCGATGTGATTCCTGTGTTTCATGGGTATTTCCAGTGAGTCCATTCTGCAGCCTCTAGGATCATTAAAGAGGGGCTGACTACATGCAGATCCTATGGAAGTCAAGAGCCATTTCCATGTCCCCCTGTGCTTGCTCAGTTTTTATTCACCCTCCCCAGTTATTAAAGGGAGATGGGAAACTGGACAATCTATTTATCAGCATTTTCCAGATGAAATTTCAAGGTGGAGGTGTCCAGAAACAAACTGACTCAGTCCTCGCATGGGAGGGTGGTATTGGGCAATGGTGGCTGCTAATCGTCAGCAAGAAATGAAATGCTTAAGACATTTGCTTAGCAGAGAGTCATGAAAAAATCCGTTTTGCCCACAGTAGAAGAAAAAGAAAATAAACACAAGGCTTCTTGCCTTAACCTGTCATTTTAATTTTAATATGACTAGTTTTTCTTGAGTTTCACTACAGGAAAATCTCAGTTGACACATTTTAGGACAGCTAGTGCAACTGATTTAATACAGATGGAAGAAGCTAGGGATAAAGAGTAAAAAAATAAGACATTAATATACAGTAAATCCTATTTCAGCTCCTGGGAAGAATATTGCTTTCTCCAGGGAGCAAATGAAATGCTTATGTTAGAAAAAAAAGCCCCGAAGAGTTTATTTGTGGGTGTCCTTCCTCACCTTAGCAGCAAAAAAAGAGTTAATGCTGCTGCTTGACATCAACTTTATAGTCAAGGAGATTATCATGATCCTCTTATGGATGTGGAGCACTGCAGCACCTTTCCTAAATGGCAGCAGTCTGCAGGCAGTGCCAGGGATGGGACAGGCTTGGTGAGCAGCCCTGCTCTCTGCCTTGTGAAACTGTGGGACAGAGCTAAATTAGGTCAAATCACTGCATCAAAGCCAACCAAGAAAAAAGGGTGCAGATGAGGAGCAATAGTTGTGTGACCAGTTTTAGGGGATGTTGTGGTGTGTGCGAGGGTTGGGTTAGATTTTTGCCTAAACTTCTGGGAGAAATGCATTATTTATTGGCATTATTTTGCCAATTATTTCAGTGCCATATTTATTACCCCATTAAACAATAAGCCTATGATCTTAGTAACGGAAGAGGACGACATTTGCTTGGTCTTGAGCGGAACACCCAAGCACAGCCAGGTCCCGCCTGTCCTCGCCCACAAGTTCGTTAGTGAATGAATTGCTCCCAACAGCTCTGTCTCTTTTTCTTCCCTGCCCTCCCCCTTTCCCGCCTTGAACTTCCAGAACAGAATAGAGTCTTTGTTATCATCCAGGACGTTGGTGAACTCTAACCCCCTCCAGCAGCCTTGTACGCCTCCATGGACCATGATCCACTCTGGCACTGGGTGAAAACAGCCCCCCTCCACACCGCCAGCAGGATCAGCACCCAGGCCTGGCCCATGCCTGTGTCTGGGTGTGTTTCAGGGCTCTTCGGCACAGAACCCGGGGATTTCCAACCATTGAGGTGGTAACATCAGTGGATTTAAAGCATGACTAGGAGGGAGAGTGGATTTAATGGCTGTTCCTTCACTTCTAGGGTCTCTCTCCATCATGTGCAGCCCAGTCTAGGTGATACATTGGCAAGAAAAATGTGGGAAGAAGCAGAAGAAGCCTTGGTTCTATGACATTGAAGTATCTCATTAATGGAGTTTATTTTTTCCCTCCAATCTTCTTGAGGACATTAAAAAATTGCATCAGACCCTAATTTCCTTTTCTAGACTTGAAAAATGCTGTGAGTGGTACCTGCTATGCAACCCAATTACACCACTAATGAATCTATGAAGTCTAATTTGCAGGCATATTTTCAGATACAAGTCAGAAGGATCAAAATGCAGTTTCTTAAGGTTGTAAGGGGCTGGTTTTTATGCTGCAGTATTATTAAGGCCGTGGGGCTGGTTTTTATGCTGCGTTAGCCTCAAGGGTAATGAGCTGAACTACAAGGATGGAGAGGCTTTTGTCAAATTTCAATGTGCTTTAGATCATGTCTGCATTAAGAAAGAGTTCACAATGATTCTCATCAATGGTTGTGGAAACCAGATGCCCCTGTTTGGTTATTGAGGTTTTACTTCCGGGAAGCATGTAAATCCTCTATTTTATCAATGCATCTCCTTTTTATAATAAGAGTGACAGATGGAGTAAGTGGAAATTGCATAATAAAATGAGCAGAAGCTGATATCAGTTTGAATTTGTTCAGACACTGATGATTATCTCGTGCTTTGAATAACAGACATCTGCATGCCTCTGATTAAAGCAGGAGTCTTTGAGCTACCATGTCACAGCTGCGAGTTTTCCTAAGTTTTCCAAATAAAATAACTGGTGTAACCACCAAAACCCCAATGTTGTGGTATCTCAATAAAATTTAACAGCTTTGGCTTTTCAGGACTCACTGGCTCCTTTGCATTAACATCTAAATCCCACAAAGGCAAAACCCGCTGTGGGATTTACAGCATGTAAACAGCCAGAGTAATCCGGAGCTCGGTGAGAGATTAACACAAGAGAGCAGAAAGGTGCAAAGTACGGTTTAATTAGATCATCATATTCCACAATGACCAGCACATGGATTATGAAGATTCAACTTTATTAAAAGTCCTGGACTATGCTTATTTTGGTGAAGAGATGATAGTCCATTGTAATATCCAGTTCACTGAGTAATAATATTTCTTATTATTACATGATCCAGACCCACTGTGATCACCTTATGTAAGGACCCAGGGTTTAGACTTCCAGCATCCAAAAGCACTGAGTAGAAATGATTTAGCTCAAGTAAGAGCTAGTGTTATGGGACAATGCAGACAGAGTAACACATCTGAACAGTGCCAGAGCATGATCTAGTCCTAAATCAGATCTTTTTACACTGGATCTGGGCCCTAGTTATCATTATTCACGGAGTCCAGCAGAGGCTGTGATTGGTGGCTGAGGGGCAGTGGGCTTAATCTTGCTTTCTTCTCTCTTGAGGGTTGCAGGCTGCTGGGGCTGATCAGCCAGGCCGCCCTGCAAGCTAGGCTGACTTACTGGGCAACTTTAAGAAAAAAGATGCTCTTCAGAGTAGCCTTAAGCAAGTTTATCAAAGTCACAAAAAACAGACACAGCTTGAGAGGGAATGATGGGAACAAAAGCCAAAGGGGTGGCTGAAATAGGAACACTTGTGAACTAGGAAATGCAACTTTTGAGAGCTGTATAACAGCAAGATGTGGGGTAACTGGTATGAGCTAGTGAGGACACGGAGTGATGGAGGACATTTCATATGGGAACTTGAAGTAGGTACATGGGAGCAAGGGATGAGAACAATGTGTCTATTCTGTAGATTAATGCAGAGTCAAGAGAGTAAAAACCAAGGGATGATTTTTTGCTCACACGGATAAGTGAAATGCAGTTGTCCCACTGGTCAGAAGGATATTGACCAGTTGGA
>NW_010249584.1:0-7049 GCF_000690775.1 Eurypyga helias
CCAAACCATTCTACGATTCTAAGAAATTCAGCCAATGGTAATCATTAACCTAAATCCCAGTAATATTGCAAAAGAACAATTAATAATTGTGCTCCTTTTAATACAGAGAAAATGTTCTATCATAGCTAAGTAATTTTTTTTTTAAATCTGAACTCAACAAGGATAAAACGGCACAGCATATCTACAGTATCATAAAAACTTCCATTCCCAGTGCACAATGGATTTAATATCATTATCTAGACATAGTATGTGTTCCTATTCTTCTGAAATCATCCATTCCTTGTCTACAGTTAATTACTTTATATGAGAGACACTTGAAAATTATTTCCCCCATGTGGAAAACTTGGCTGAAAATGAGAACATTCTGGTTTGGAATCAAAATTCTCAGTAGAAAACTAGGTGATTTTTTTTTTTTTACTTTTTCCTCAATGGCACAAAGCACTGTAATAAAAGTTTTGAGTTTAGGTTTTCCATGGAAAAGTATCAACTCTTGGTTTTTGGGTTGTTTTGATTTTGGTTTTTTGGGGTTTTTTTCAAAGAAAGCAGAAGCCCTCCATGAGTTGCTTTTTGCTATGTCAAAACTAAAATTCTCTTGGCATTAGGTCTAACCACGCACTGCACCCAGCTCACTGCTACCACAGCTAGCAAATACCCAAAAGGACTCAGTAGCACTGACTGACCGGGTTTTTTAATGCCCTGATGCTGTGCCTTGCACCAGTAGCCTGGGCTGTGCTCATCAGAACAAGCACCATGGAGGGGAATTTGCAGAATCAGACCCAGGGACACAGGTACACAATATTTTTGAACGCACCTCCTTGTTCCTTCAGGATTGTGCCAGAGGCAGTTTGGCAGACGTCAGCACTGGTTTCTGGAGGCAGAGTGATTCTCTACAACCACAGCTGGAACAGACTATTTCACCTTTTACCCTAGGTACAAACAACCTTCCCCCAGGGCTCATCAGAGCCATCCATTTGAGAAATGGCTGTGCAAAAGGGGCACAAAAGGCAGGAGGAACTTGGATGCTATTCCAGCTTTAATGTAATAACAGAGGTGCTGCTCAGGAGTGATGTACTCTGTGTCCCTCAGTCCCTCCAAGATCCCAATTAATACAATTCCATTAACTTCAAAAGGTGTGCTAAGTAGTAATGCTCTGGGCCATTAATTCCAACAACGTCAGCATGCTCTTGCTATGACATTTGCCTTAATTAGTACTATAACGCACTACCTGACTGCAAGCTTTGCAGGTAATAACTCATATGCAAGTCCCCCATAAACAGAACTTTGGGTGCTCTCTGCGAGAAACCACACATATTGGTATGTGCTAATAAATGGCACAGAAGTACAGGATTTAAAATGTTCTAAGAGAAAGAAAGGGGTTTAAAAAGATGTTGCTGGAGTTACTGGAACTCTTTGAGCCTCAGTTACCCCCTAGGAGTCTGTTAGGCTTCAAAACTAAGTTTATGATGTTCTTCAGAGATCCACCAAAAAGCAGTAGACTGGGGAAAGTGGCTCTGAGTGTCATTAGCCTGTTGCAAGCTCTAGGCATCGTGTAAAAACTTTACATGGGATAGAGTCAGCTGAAAAGGATTTGGTTCCTTAAAAACGAGAAGCAAGTTCCTCATTCACCCTGAAAATAGCCCCTGCACTACTCAGACTGTCTGCTGCCAGAAATCAGTATAACATGTAGAGTTGTTTCTACCTCAGTGGTAGCAAGGTTGTCCTTGGGGAGACAACCCTTGGGCGTACTGGCAGTGTCGAATGGGGCTAGGCTGTATACCCTGGGAGAACATACACCTGGAAAGAGGAAAAATAGAAACAGCCCCAACTTTCTCATAACCTCTTTGTTTCTGCTGTAATTTATAACAAAGTCTTATGGAAAGGAAGTGGGGATAAATGAGACCCAAGATTACTGTAGAACTGTAAATAGGTGAGAACCACTGGTACAGAAGGAAACAAGGAGCTCAGGCCTGGCCAGCCATTGGGCACCCACGTACAGGGTCTTCCCACTCTTCTCCTGCAGCAGCAGCAGCAGCCAGAACTCTGACCTTACTACCAAAACAAAACCAACCTTCACAGGCCAAAGGAACAGCTTACCCAACTTCATATTAGTATCCCTTACAGATCTGAGCTTAGGTCAGTTTCCCCCACACCTTCTAAAACTAACTTGAGAAGTACTAAGTACTGAAAACAGTCAGCAAAATAAATGTAATCCAGTCAGCGTTTTCTAAATGAGCCAACCACGAGTAACTCATGACAGAAAGAGCCAACGATGCTCGGCAACATCCAGACTCTGGAGACCAGTACATTTTGGTCAGAAGTCTTCCAGGGTCAAGTCTCCCAAAAACATGCAGTTTTGCTAAAGGACCAGTTCTCCAAGAAGGCATGCTGGAAAGGCATCAGCACAAGAGGGCAATGATGTTAGTGGGAATGGGCCAACCATACATGCAGAAAGATGCAGGCTGATGGAAGGACACTGGATATTGTGTAAAGGCAGGAAATGGAAGCAAAGATGTCATCTCCTTCAAAGACGGTCTGTTCGGGATTGGCTTTAGAAAGCAACAGAGATTCGGATGCATAGTGTGTCTTCTAAATGTTATCTCATTTTCCACCTAGACATGACAAACAGATGTTCCTGGTAACAACCCCTCTTGTAGCTAAATGAGATAACACGGATGGCTGAGAGGTGCCAAAAATGTTGTTCCCAGACCGCTTATTCCTTGTTTTTCCAGATGAGACTGCCAAGAAGAGAGGCACTGACTGCCAGTTAGAGTTTCTGAAGGCAACACTACTCCAGAAAGAATTCAGATTAAACCAAACCACTCATTTCCCCCAGGACTTCATTTTCATCAGCAGGGAAGAAAATGTAATTCATCCCTGCAGGCCTCTGACACTGAAGTCTGAGGACCTCAGTCTGATCTCTATTATACTCATGTAAATCAAGGCCTGCCTGCACCACAGAGCGGGTGACATTTCACCGCTGTGGTATTAATAAGGCTCCAGATATCTACCGCATTCGCTGACAGGCATTCAGAGAGGAGATGGAAGATGCCATGATTATAATTCAGTGCCCTTTCCCTTACATATGTGATTTGGCTAATTGCTAAAAGAAAGGAAGAAAAAGTCCTGAGGTCAAAGGGGAGGTCTGTCCTGGTCCAGTAGCTACAGCAGGTCTTCCCCATACCAGACCAGTGCAGATTCACTGGGGGAAAAGGTTAAGTGACATGAGAAAGGACATCAGTCCCCATCTCCCACCTCTGGCCACAGTACTTGGATCTCACACATTACTGGAGCAGCCTTCCCTCCAGCTGCACAACCCATGAATGACATGAAGGGAACCTAGCAAGGCCTGGAGTCTGTGTCAGCAATCCTGCACTCGCCCATCCATACAGTACACAACCCCAATGCTTGAGCTTATCACCCGCAGGGTGTTTGGACAGGGCCAACATGTACCCCACCAGACTAACAGACACCCTCTCTACGCCAGCATCCTTCCTCTTTCCCACAGTCATTCTCCAGCTTTCTACTAGAAGGAGATTGAGGAACAGCCCAGAAAAATAATATATGTTTGAACCAACTTGAGTGTGATGCTTTGATGGAGCATGATGGGTTTTGCAACCATCAAGGGATCAGTCATAAACATCCATTCCCGCTAATGCAGTCACGAGCCATTGCTCTCAGTAGACCTGAAAGGCAATACAAGACAGCAGCCATCAGCAGGTTAAATGAAAAATAAGAAAAAGACAGGGGCATAATCCAAATTATTGCTCCAGTTCCAGTGTGTTCAGTGCTAGAAATAGCTCAGACTGAGGTTCAAGCCACAGGATTTCCAAACAGCTCCCTGACCCCTCACACTTCAGGAAGGCTGAGACTGGCTTCTGTGGCTTGGCTCTTACTGCCAAAGACTTTTTTCTCAGGGGCTGGTCCAAGTTGTGGACCGTGCAGCATGCCGGATTTAAAAGCTACTACAAACCACACTACCTTCCCTTCCAAGTGCGAGGCCCATGTCCCAGCGAGGCAGACCATTTAATGCCACTCATGCTGAAAGTGAAAAGGTTATGCAGTTTTTCTTTCTACTGCAGTTCTCCTTCCACTGTCTCCTCCTGGGGAGAGGAGAAAAGTGGAAGCATGTGAGGAGCCATTAGCTCTCCTCATGTAATGTGGGACTGAAAGGCAGGCAGGCACCTCGGCACCATCAATGGCTCAGATCTCTAATAGCTGGTTAGAAGAACCTGCAGCAAACCTCCATCCCAGCTTAATAACACCTTCTGGTCAAAACCACCCATAAACATCAGGAAATTCAGCCTGGATTCTGATGAGGGTGGCAAGGGCCCAACTATACGATTTTCCATGTCACTCTGGAAACATCCTATCTGCTGAGAAGAGACTCACTAAACACAAGTGCCACTTTTTTCAGACACACGTAGCCGACTCTGGAAGATGTCAGCTCTCATATAAATTAGTCACTATAAAATGGAGAACCCAACACTGGGAAAAAAAAAAAAAGAAAAGGACGAAATAATATGAGAGGCTTTTCTTGGTTCATGACTGGAACAGCTACTGTCATTTAAATTTTATTAGGAAAGATTAAAAGGAGCCTTGGAGTGAAGCTGCTGTGATGAAGTGGTCCCAGGGTCTCTATAACTGTGATTGGCACCATACTGATGTGTCAGCCAGACAAAGTTATGATAGTTATTACTCTGGCCCTAAAACAGGCCCTTCAGCCTGAGGCAAAATAATAAAAACTGGGGAAGAAACCTCCAGAAAGCAGGAAAACTCAATCCAAATGGGCACAGAGATAGACATTTACCTCAGCATTATTTTTTTCAGAGCTGACGTGGAGCAGACAGTCAATACTGCCAGATCTGTACACGGATGACTCTTCTCATAGACCTCTTCATAGTCTGGCCTGTGCATGAGGCTTTGTGCATGGCCAGTCCCTGCCTGCCCTCCCCTGCAGCAGTGGGGACCCCGGGGGAGCAGGCTGAGAAGCCTCTTATCAGTTCCAGACAGCACCTGCCTTGCTCATACTGGCTGTTTCTGTTCCCCCAAAGACAGCACTGTCACAGACTCTGCGAGTCAGGTTTAGCACTTGCGAAGCAGGGGGTCTGCTTTTATACCCATCTTCACCCTCAGCCGTAGGTAAGGAAGTAGCAAAGGGTCCTTGAGCTGGTGCCACCCCTCTGAAACGCTCTGGAGAGAGCTGTCACCTGAAGTCCCAAATGCCCATGCCCACATTGCCAGTCCTCACAGTGCAGCTGCAAAAATCTCGACTTCTGCATGCTCCTGCCTTTAAAAGCTCTGCCTGCCCTCGAGATACCTTTTGACGCATGCAACCTACTCGCTGACCGCATTACACCACACATCCGAGCGTTATCTCTGGCCCCAAGAGACACTGCATGCATAAGCACAGCTAACAAACAGAAGCATAATGAGCCCTTCTCACCACCCCAAAGTTGAAGGTGAGATCCCTTTTTAATAATAGGATATTTGGAAGGATTTATAGGCTCTGGTTGTCTCAATACACAAATGACAGCATCAATCAGAGCCAGACAGCAGAGGAGGAAAGCAATATACCTGCTAGGTGAGGGGAATGCTGATGTAAACCACAGGCAGCAGTGGCTGTGACCTGCAGGAGCTGAGGTTTGTGCCCGTACCTTCCCACCTGGCAAAGGGGGTGGTAGCTAGCAGTAAGTGGGGAAGAAAAACTGCATTCTGCATCCCAAGCATGTTTGACTGGGTATTTTAGGACAAAGTAAGCCCCTTTGGTCCCATCTCTTCCTGTCTCAGGGACTCTCTACCTGCTGCTGTGTAAAACCACAGGACCCCACATGACAAAGTAGAGGCTTCTTCCAGGTTTGTTTGCACCCCACAGCCCCTCACTGCTGCAGAGGTGAGATGGAGATGTGTTCATCGTATGGCACAGAACAGACACACTTCTGTACAGCACATAATTGCTAGCTGAAAGCCCTATGATTCCTCCACCAATTTAAAGGCCAAACACACAAGGTAAAATCGAATAATTTTCTTGTTCATAGGTTAGAAAAACAGAAGGAACTGAGTTGCAATAACTGCATTCTTTAAGGACACCTTGAGGAAAGAACAGTACTTTGAGGCAACCAAAGATAGGCAAGCAGATGATAATCCCGTGCTGCAGTAAGCACATCCTGAACAATATTGCCTATCAACTCAGACAGTCTGGGGCACTAGGTTATCTGCCAGTGGAGTGAACTGGCCATCCACAGTGCATCTGTGCTGGTCCACCAGCCTTTCTGTCCCTACACACGGGAGGGGAAGAGCTGTAATACCAGCGCAGGAGATACTGTACAAGAACAAGGCAGGTGATTCTCTGAAAAGGGGTACAAGGTTGGAGAGGTTGTTTGTTTTCACAGTATTTGTTCTGCAGAGCCACAGCAGAAAGGGAGCCTTCCCATCCAGCAAAGATTCACCCAGAGAGAACTGTTTAATTTGAGCAGGTCAGAGGTTCAGCTTGCTCTGTGCTCACCTAGTTATTTAACAGAAAACAACTAATACAGTTTGAAAGGAAACTTATATTCATGTATTTTCAAAGATTTCCAGCAAGCCTTCTGGGCAATACTCCCAGTTGAGAACTTAACTGGAAACTAGAGCAACCTATTGAGTTGGGAGTTTAATTGTCCTATTCCATTAGCTACTGCCTGCAAGTGAACACACAGTACAGTAAGTCCTGCATTTCACTCCTGGGGCTGCTCTACTGAAACAAGTACTGGGTAGGAAATGGGTTCCCAACCCACAGAGGTTTTTGCAACTTGGAAAAAAACAACCATTTTGGAGTAAAAGAAAGGCCTCTCAAATCCCTTCTGAAAAGAAGTGCATGTGTACCCCAGTGGCTATGAGACTCTTCAAGGCCAGGTTGACTTCTCAGCAGGTCTCTGGTAAGCAGGCTACTGGCCACCATCTGCTGCTGGAGCTTCTCTGCACTCCATAAATATCACAGCTTCAAACAAACAATGACTTGAACACAGCTTTCTCAGGGCTAATGAGTATTTCTTTTCTACAAAGTGGCACAGTTT
>NW_010249584.1:7075-10986 GCF_000690775.1 Eurypyga helias
GAAACACCCATGAACCTGGTGCACGAATCTGGGAAACATTCATCCAAGCTCACATTCAGCAGTCTCTCCCATGGCCCAGAAAAGTGCTGCAACA
Organism: Eurypyga helias; assembly: GCF_000690775.1. Lineage (NCBI taxonomy): Eukaryota > Metazoa > Chordata > Aves > Eurypygiformes > Eurypygidae > Eurypyga > Eurypyga helias. Next base: position 7,170 of record NW_010249584.1, read on the forward strand.
TTGCAATAGAGCATGCAATCGTTTTACTCCATGCCCTTGATCCAAGCAAGCTTCATCAAAACCGCCTCCCTCTTGAGAAGTATTTTCTGAGCAAAACTATTTCATCAAAATATTTTCAGCCACTTCAAGTAACAACAGCTCAAACCCATTTGTTGCAGTGTGCATACTCTGCAATTTAGCAAATCAATAGGCAATTTTTGCCTTTGTTGCTAGCTACAACCTTTGCTGCTGCAGACACTCCCTTCCTTCCTTGTGTTTTTAATGCTTCTGCCTCCAGCTTCTCTTTGCTTCCATGCACTTTGCAGATACACTTGTGAACAAAGTCAGCATCTCATTCATGGGACAGATGGGACCAAAAAGAAAAAAAAAAAAAAAGAGGGCTGAGAATACACCTCTCTTGCAGAAGGGAAAGCTGAAGTCTGTCATTCTGCAGGGCAAATCGACAAAGACCCTCACTTTCCTTGGTAACAGCATCCTTGGTGAAATCCTGCCCCAGAAAGCCAGCCAAGAGCTAAATCCCAGATGTCAGCTCTGCAAACTGCAGCTGATTAACCCCTTCCACAGCATCCTCCATCCTCCCAGCAGAGGAGAGCCTGCCCAGCACCTCCCTTCTAACCAGCACACACCTTGACAGAGCTGACAACTGGGATTTAGCTGTGCTTTCAGTGCCACTGCATGGCCGGCCCGGGGACTGGCATCAGTTTCCCCATCAGCACACTCAAACATAAATAGACTCACCAAGCATTTTTCCTCCATTTGAAGAAAAAAGACAGCATTTCCCAACATAAAGATCTCAGTCATCCCTAGATCTTGGGAAAGAGCTGCACCAGCTTCTCCCTCCAGGGCTTTAGGGCTCATTACCAAACTAACAGATAGATGGGGTTTGCCTGTTAGGAGCTCTTCTGTAAGACGATCTATCTGCAATTCCAACAGTTTAGAACAGCATGAACCCAACGCAATTTATCTTAACTGGAAACAACTTCAATCTGGTGCTGTTTGTCTGAGCAGGTCTCCCTCCCAGGGTTATTCGAGTTACACAACGCTGTGTCACAGCAGGTAGGTAGAGGATGATGCTGAGCACTTGCTACTGGAAGAGGAGAGCAAGGCAGGGCAGCCCTTCTGGGGGTCGCTGGAGGTCTTGCAGCCCACCCAGCTGAGGAGCCATAGGATACAGTCATCAATTTCAAGCAGTTCTTTGGCTGGAAGCTGCTACTACTCCTCTGCATTCCTCACGCCGAGGTGAAAGCCAAATTCTTCCCAGAGGTGAGAGCGGCAGCTAACTGTAACTCTGAGATAAGAAAAGTGTCAGGGAATCCTGTCATCAGCCCAGGATGAGGACCTGGAGCTCTGGATGACAGCCAAGTAAAAATGTTCATGCGTAACACATGCTGACCTCAGACAGTTTGAGGATTTTTTTCAGGCTTTTTCAATCAACTCTGAGCCCTTCCCTTCTCCAAGTCACACTAAACGTCTCATTTTCCTCCCTAGAATCTGTAGTGATTTAAATAAACATCACTTTCGACAAAATGTGTCACATTTTATTCTGAGACTGCCTGAACAAAACCTTCCTTGGAAAAGTTCTGCCTCTTCACTTTTGGCCCAAACAATTCACTGAACTCAGCCCTGATTCCCAAATATTTTCATTCCATAAAACTGTATTTTTCAGTGAATTAAGTATTCCTCAAGAGGCATTTCCCCTGTGCTGATCACTTCTACAGTTTTCTTCTTTGATGTGGCAAGTACTAACAGACAACTGAAAACAAAACACTCCTTTCCTTCACCCACTGTGCAAGCGGTTCCACTCCTGAGCACTGTTCCATGTTAGATACAGGCTTCTCAGACTTTCAGAGACATGAAGTTCCTCCGGAGAGAGGAAATTACTTGCCTGCAGCCACACCAAGTCAATGGCAAGGCAAAAGAGATATCTCGCATTGCAACTCTCGCTTGAACCACAAAACACCCTTGAGAGGAAGAGATTTATTTCTACAGCTTCCTGATTTGCAACAGAAGCGCCACCACAGGGGTTATTGAGAGGAATAATCATTAACAGAAACATCAGTCGTGCCTAAAAGCACCAGATAGACAACAATTTTGTTGTGCGGGATGTCATCCCCACACCTAGTGAGAGGCAGACCTTGGAGCAGAGGGCTGGCAGTCTGTGAAGACAGCTGAAGGATACATGGGAAGTGTCAGCCCCTTTCAAATGCAGAGGGGCAGAGACTCCACAGCATTCGTTCTGCATTCCCACAGCTGCACACTGGCAGCTTACCTAGGCCAGACTTTCTTCCTGGATGTATATTAGCCAGGAACCACCATTCATTTGTGAGGATCTCCCATTTCTCTGGTTACTACTGGGACTTTCTTTGTTGCCTCCTCCCATGCAGAGTGTAGTGATGTGTCGAGGGGAGGGCGAGGAGTGAGAGGGCCAGGATGTGTGGATGAGGCTGTTATGTGCAAATAGGAAGACCTGTATTTAACACCTCCCCAGACTCCGTGGGCATGCATAGTCAGGCACAGGTCCACCATTCCCAAGCTCTGACCTGCTTGACTGTGCTGGTTTTGGCTGGGATAGAGTTAATTTTCTTCACAGTAGCTGATATGGGGCTGTGTTTTGGATTTGTGCTGGAAATAGTGTTGATAACACAGGGATGTTTTAGTTATTGCTGAGCAGTGCTTACACAGAGTCAAGGCTTTGCTGCTCCTCACCCCACCCCACCAGCAAGCAGGCTGGGCGTGCACAAGAAGTTAGGAGGGGACAGAGCCAGGACAGCTGACCCCAACTGATGCAAGGGATATCCCAGACCATATATAACATCATGCTCAGCATATAAAGGTGGGGGAAGAAGAAGGAGGGGGGATGTTTAGCATGATGGCATTAGACTTCCCAAGTACATGTTACATGTGATGGATCCCTGCTTTCCTGGAGATGGCTGAAGATCTGCCTATGGGAAATGGTGAATGGATTCCTTGTTTTGCTTTGCTTGTGCACATGGCTTTTGCTTTACCTATTAAACTGTCTTTATCTCAACCCATGAGTGTTACCATTTTTCTGATTCTCCCCCCCATCCCACTAGTGTGGGGGGAGTGAGTGAGCAGCTGTGTGGTGCTTAGCTTCCTGCCAGGTTAAGCCACAAAATGCCACAAGCCAAATCCTGCCTGGAAATACGTGGCAAGGTTAGCGCGGTGCTGCCCACTCTTGCTCGCGCTCAGGACATTGTCAGAGCACGTGTCCTTCACCCTGCCAAAACACCCTTCACGTGGCTTTTTGCCACAAATAAGACTTGCACATTTTCTTTGCTGCTTTCTTCGAGTTAGCATTCTCTGGGCAGAGCAAGTCCAAGGAGTCCTAAGGCCACAGGGATCCTGTGGCCCCGTGCCGCACATCGTCAAGCCTCGCCGCACAACCACTTAGCCTTCAGCAGGCCGTGTGTTTTTGGTGGCTGGCAAGCACAGGGTACCACAGGTTTCTCTGTCCCTGAACTGAGATGTTTGAGAAGCACAAGGCTATAAGGGATAAGAGCCCACATTAGCGGGTGAGGAAAGGGAGGGGAGAACAAATCCAAGCCACAGCGCACCGAGTGCTTTTTTGGCTGTCCCCCATACTGCTGGCAGCAACCAGGGGTTCCGGGGCAATGGAAACCTTGTTGCTCCAGCTGCTCCTCAGCCCCATTTTCACCTGGGCTCTACCCCTACCACCAACGGTACTGTGAGATTTCCCTGCCAGCCCTGGTGCAGGTGTTTCACCCCACTGCCGAGGTCTGGGAGCGCTCCGGGGCGGCCGGAGGGACGGGGCTCCCCTCACGGAGGCAGCGGCCGT
>NW_010249585.1:0-11154 GCF_000690775.1 Eurypyga helias
ACCCAGCCTGTACTTGTGCTCAGCATTGCCATTAAGTGGTCCATCTGTCAAATCCATGTCTGTCCAGTTCAGAGACAAGGATGTCATGCGGGACAGTGTTGAACATTTTACACAAGCCCAGGTAGATGACATCGGTTGCCCGTCCTCTATCCACCAAGGTCATGACCCCATCACAGAAGCACCATATTCGTCAGGCACGATCTGCCCTTGCTGAAGCCATGCTGGCTGTCACCAATCACCTCCTCGTTTTCCATGTGCCTCAGCATGGTTTCCAGGAGGATCTGCTCCATGATCTTGCTGAGCACAGAGGTGAGACTGGCCTGTAGCTCCTCCGATCCTCCTTTTTTCCCCTTTTTAAAGATAGGGGTTATGTTTCCCCTTTCCCAATCAGCAAAACTTCACCAGATCACCATGACTTCCTGAATACGATGGATAGAATGTTAACTCTCAAAGGTACCCTCTCACAAGAGGGTTCTTTCAAGACCCACAGATGCATTCCATCAGGTCCCATGGACTTGTGCACCTTCAGGTTCCTTAGGTGCTCCCGAACTTGATCCTCTCTAACCGTGGGCAGCTCTCCATTCTCCCAGTCCCTGCCCTTGCCTTTGGTGACTCTGGGGGATGGCTTGCGCCCTCGACAGCGAGGAGAGACAAAAAACCATCAAGTACCTCAGCCTTCTCCATATCCTGGGAAACCAGCTCTCCCATTTCCTTCCGCAGAGGGCCCACATTTTCCCTGTGTACCTACAGAAGCCCTTCTTGTTGTCCTTGATGTCCCTGGCCAGGTTTAATCCTGCCAGGTCTTTGGCTTTCCTAACCTGATCCCTGACTTCTCGGACAATTTCCCTGTAATCCACCCAGGCTCCCTGTCCCTGCTTCTACCCTCTGTAAGCTTCCTTTTTGCACCTCAGTTTGTCCAGGAGCTGCTTGTTCATCCACACAGACCTCCTGGCACTTTTACCAGACTTCCTCTTCACTGGGATGCACAGCTCTGGAGCTTGGAGAAGGTCCTTGAATACTCACCAGCTTTCTTGGGCCCCTGTTTCCTCCAGGGCTTCATCCCAGGGAACTGCCAATCAGTTCCCTGAAGAGGCCAAAGTCTCCTTTCCTGAAGTCCAGGGTAGCGAGCTTGCTGCACACCCTCCCCACCTCCTGAAGGATCTCAAACTCCACCATTTCATGGCTGCTGCAGCCAAGGCTGCCCTTAAGCATCACATTCCCCACCAGCCTCTCCCTGTTGGTGAGAACAAATTGTGCAATATGTGATGTAACTTAACACTACATGTCATGATTGTGTTACACAGCCTAGCATTTAATTTGCACCACCCAAAAAACCATCTAGCCCATTCCACTGTAAAGAAATTTTTCTAAATACAAGCCAAAGTGCCTGACTTTGTAGACAGGCTGAAAGCTGCTTCCATTCTTCGGTCAGGTGTCAGAGGAAACCGTTCAGTTAAGTCACAGAAATTAAAACTGAGCACTTGCAATTGCCATTGTAGGAAATGAAGCACAATCCTAGTAAATAAGCCAACCTAGCTTATGCTAAGACAGCTGTGAGAAGGACGAGCTCAGCTACCACTCATGAATCATTTCCTGAATTGCTGTAATTAGCACAGCATTGTAAAGGAGTTCATCCTCAAATCCAACAGAAGAAATTAACACTCTGTTTACCATGTTAATCTCACAGGATGTTATTCCCAGGCCATTTCAGTCATCCCTTAAGGATCCGCCTCTCCTGTAACACCAACAGAGGAGCTGGCCTACCAGGTCACATCTGATCTACACATCTTGAACCTCTGCAGCAGCCACCCTGCCCTTTCCTCTTCATCGCACTTTATGTTTCTGAAATTCCTTGCTTTCTTCCAAGTCCAGAACCCAAGTACTAAGCCCAATAGCTGAATGCACCAGCAGATGCTGACTGTGAGAAAGCATCGTGCCTTGAGTTACCATCACGGCCTGCATGAATGCATAATAAAGATTTCCCCAACATTGCCCTCTACCATCAAAAAAGCCTTGACTGCCTGGGATGTTCTTCCCTAGCTGGTTGATGCCCACAGCTTTACGAAGCCTGTTAGCTTCTCTCACCCTTGGAGATCCAGACTTCTGATATTATAAACCTTGAGCTCATTGAGAGTTTGATGAAGCATAAAATAAGCACAGTTTAACAGTCAAATAAACAACAAAGAGCCTTCTGTGATTGCTGAAGAGTACAGGAATACAGCAGCAAAGGAACAAGGACTTGGAAAAAGAGAACCCCTTATATTTGTAGGTGACATTCTGCAACATTCCACTTATAATCAGATTTATCGGTGACAGAATTTCAAATGAATACAATAACTTAATTAAGTGTAATTGTTGTACTGACACAACTCATCTGAAGACTTTGGATTAAGAAAGAGCATCGTGTAAAAGCAGAACCACCACAATGCTGCAGGGAAGCGACATGATACAGAAACCTGACCTCTTGAAAAACATTTTCTGTGAGATTTTTTGGCAGAGGGTAAGCAGTAAAGTTCCTTCTTTGTGCCAAGAACCTGGGAAGACTTACAAAATGCTTCTCCTGGAAAACAAAGTTATTTTGCCTGCGTAACAGCACCTTCTTGCTCCATGGGAGTCACCTTGGAACTGCAGCTATCTCAAGATGCAGCCCACCTCAAGCGGCAGAATTCCCCACAGGTGAAGATAAGCCATCTTCTTGTGAGCAGAGAATGAAGGAGTGCGTGCAGCAGTTCCCGAAATGAAACACTTGTTTCTGACAATATTTCACTTTGGGAATGTCCACAACTGACTAGAGTCATTTTGAGGAAGAAAACTGTGAAGTAATCATCTTCCAAAACCGATACTTTTAGCGAGCCTTAAGGAACACAAGAGAGATTTTTCAAACTACCCTCTCAGAGGATTACTAAACATGTTAATTCCTTCTATCCCAACACTGCAGCATTTTACAAGTCTGTTGCTTCAGTAACTGTTTAAAAATAAACTTTCCAGCGAGCACACAGCACTAAAAACAAGCCTCTCCAGAGTGAGCAGACATCTAGACAGTCGTCCACAAAAAGGCACATTAGCAGAATTCTCCTACAAAGGACGCAAACATCTCAAGTGACACTCTCCAAGCAATTTAGCTGGTTTTGGACCACAGCGGAGACTATACCACTTCTAAATTAACATTAACCAATTCTCCTCCAAGAAAATAATACAGCAAACAGCACAGCTAATCCAGTCCACGAGACATGCCCTGGACACATTCTATGTTCCTACTGGCTCCCCCTGGGAAGAACAGGCTTATGGCTATTGCTAACAAAATTATGTAGTTTCTCCTGCATGCACCAAAGACAGTAAAGAAAGTGAACAGCCAGGAGGGAAAAAAAAAGAAAATGCCTGTGGGGAGCACAAAACAGAAAAAGAGGGGCAGTGGATTAGAAAAAAGAAAACATGTAGGAAGAGGGAACCAGAAGGAACACTGAATAATGAACTTAAACAGCATTCTGAAGGCACCCAATAAGCCTGCTTTCCAGTGGCACCATGCCTTGAGATGGAAGGGTAAGGTACCAGAAACAGTCCACCCTTGCTGGGATGACAGACACCGCCCCACACCTCCCCGCCAGCGCTACTGCAGGTCAGTCTGACTGCGGCCAGCAGGTTCTGCATCTTGGGTAAGAGGCACCGTGTAGAGAGGGTACAAGAAGAGATCACAGAATCACAGACTGGTTTGGGCTAGAAGGGACCTTAAAGATCATCGAGTCCCACCCCCCCTGCCGTGGGCAGGGACACCTTCCACTAGAGCAGGTTGCTCAAAGCCTCATCCAGCCTGGCCTTGAACACTTCCAGGGATGGGGCATCCACAGCTGCTCTGGGCATCCTGTCCCAGTGCCTCACCACCCTCTCGGGGAAAAACTTCGTCCTGATATCCAATCTAAACCTCTCCAATTTCAATTTAAACCTGTTACCCCTTGTCCTGTCACTACAGGCCCTTGTAAAAAGTCCCCTCCAGCTTCTTTGTAGGAGGGAAAAGTAGTCAAACACCAAACAAGCAGACCTGGAGATGAGAGAGGGGCTACACACAGCACACTCATCAATGACAATCTCCCTCCTGTCCCAGAGGGAACATGGTTAAGGAGACTCCCCTCGTGAACCACACTGTGAATACACTCCTGACCACAACTGTAGGAAGGATTGTATCAGCAGACTGTGGAATTGGCTCAGCATACAACCTGGCCACCTGGAATACCTTATCCCTCTTTTGATTTTAGTAAGTCCCATCACTTACTGTCTGGGTAGGATATGAGACCAGGAAAATGGGATCAAGTGAGGTATGGATGCAGGGAAGTGTCTGAGGGACAAATCAGAAGCGGGTCCACTCAATGTCACAAAGCCTGACCATGCTGAGTGGAGCTAGAGATGAGGGAGGACATCCCAGTGGCATTTACCCTGAATGCAGACTGGTTATTCCCAGAAAAAGGTCCCCAGATGACACAAATACATACCTCCTCATAAGCCCACAGAGCTTACATATGCAGCTTTACAAGTGTCCTACTGAACGATTTGAAGGTTGATTCATATCCTGAAGTAAATCCACTGTTAGATAATATTCTATTCAATATGCTGAACTCAAAACTTCCCAGCATTTGCCATTCTAAACATCAACAGAAAAATAATACCTGCTTTCTTGCACTCTCATCTGCTTTATTTAAGGAGAAAGAAAAATCTTAGAGCAGGGACTTCTTTACTATGTTTTAATATAGTATTTGGCACAGCAGAGTGCTGGGTGGGTCTCCAGGCACGTGTAACGCAACAGGCATGGTAGGTAACACAAAAGCAACAAGGAAAGAATAACGTACGATGCTGGGCTCAGCTGTAGCCATCTGTCTTTTCTCTCTGAGCAAGCACTGAACGCCATCACTGAAGATCTGCTACTGATGCTGTCTCCTTCCGTTTCACATGTACAAACTCTTCTCTTTCTGGAGTACTGGAAGCAGCCCAGGTACCACTGACACCCGGCCTCTTCCTGCATTTCCTGAATGTGTGAGCAGTCCCGCTCTCCCCGACCACAGTATGTTTAGATTCTGTTTATAAGCAACAGGACAAATGACACTTCAGAGATGTAGAAGAAACTTGAAATACCAGGTGCGAGGCACTGGCCTTCCCAGGCTCACCAAGGAAACGACACACAAAGGCTCACTCCAAACCGGTCTTTCTTTACGATCAACGCAGAAAGAGGCACAGCTCTAGAGGATTCTGAATGGGAACCTCACTTAATGAGGGTTTAGCATGGCTAAGTGAATCATCAAAAGCATGCCATGCTCCCCAAAACCATTTACCCTTCCTGACACCGCCTAATTTGGCTTTTCTTTCTCTAAGCGAGCAGAACTCTGTTTGTAGCAGGTGGAGTGCCACACACAATGTACACAGACTGATATTAAAGAAATAACTTTCTCCCACCAAAAAAAAAAGTTAGTAAAACATTAATGGATTTGACTGTCTAATGCAAGACTCCGAGGCAGACACCTGTCTCCACCCCTCTTTTCTGTGCAGATCACCACACAATGGAGAGGAAAAAGTCTACTGTCCTCCCCTTCATTTCTTTAGTCACATAACCATGGTGTTGCAAGTGTTGGAGGACACTTCCCAACACGACATCCAGAGGAGTCTATCACAGGGGTATCACCGCATGGGTACCTATTGGGTTTGTGCTCTTTAACTGGGTTCGAGCCAAATTGGGTTTCTTGGTGCCCAGAGATCCGTTTCCTTAATGAACGCTGAAAAAACGTAAGCAAGTGTTAAATGGCACAAAACATTACAAGCTGCAGCATCTCACAGAAATGGAGCAGAGTCTATGGTATCATTTTCACAGGACCTGACAAGAGAAGCCCTTTTTAACAGTCGGGTAGGTATACATGGCATATTTAGAAAAACCAAGAGAAGGGCAAGAAGGGCCTCCCAAGCATCCCATTAAACCACAGCAGTTCCACCAAGGCCATAAGGAGATAGAAATGTTAGATAGGACTGACGTGGCCACAAGCACTTTTACTTGCATGGCAGAGATAAGATACAATCCCAAAAAAATGCTGCTGTCCTGCCTATACTTTAATTTCCAGTGAGAAGTCTCCCCACAGACCTAGGATAAAGAGATCTTAATAATTTAAAGGGAGATCACTATGAAAGTTATGCCATCCATTGAGTCACTTCAGTTCAAAAGTTGCTTAGAAGAGTAGATTATACCCTTAAGACTTCCTCAGACATGCCATCCAAAGTTCATTCCAAAGCATCTTGCAGCCATGACGATAAAGGATATAACCCAGTAAAGCTTGAAAGGAAGAGATTTATTAAAGTTCTTCAAGGCACTGGAACGTCCTCTTCCCTCAGCCACATCAGCTCCCAGCAAGCCCTGCATCACTTCAAAGCACTGCAGATTCAAGAGGAATTATTTCCAAACAGCAGGGCAGAAAGCAGTAATACAGAACAGTTTTCCTGCTGGCCAAAGAGGAAGTTGATGCAATAAGTGGGTTATTTCCCAGACTTCAATTAAGCGGCACAACTGGAATGCTAATGCAGGCAAACACAGCAGAAGACCCATGCCGTAAGACAAATACCCGTGGACCAATGTCAGAAACAGTCGGCACAGAAAACAGCAAGATTTTACCTTTGCTTTGTATCCTACAGTAACGTTTGAGATCACCAGTCTATCCCAGAACTCCAGTACACAATATGCTACAGGGAAGCAGAACAAGCAAACACACCTCTTGCACGCAGAGGCCCCAGCTCACGGGATGAGATGACTGGCAGACAAGTGGATCCGAGGAAAGAAGGGAGAACAGCAAGAAGACAAAAACAAGGAAAGATAAGCAGTGGCCTACACCGTCTAATGCCACACTGTTCTGGTTCAGTCAGCTCCTGGCAGGGGAGGACACTAAGAACCTCTCTGAAGGCAGACGATGAGGTGTCTCAGTAGATGCTTATGGGACTCTTCTTCATGACGGGTGAAAAGCATCCATCTGCCACTCCTCTTTTGGGATGAACAAGGTAAACAAAGACCACAACAAGGCTTTAGTGAATGCTTAAAAGTTAGCATTGCTAACAGGTAGGTCTACCTGTCAAACTGTCCACGGAATGCCACTCTGGATGACAGTCAGAAAGGACCAAGAGGGAAATCTGTAGTTGTACAGACCCCACATAGGAACGATTTGCTAAAAGTCTTAACAGCAGACAGAAAAAGCCAACACTCTTCCAGTAAAAACTGGTCAGTCGTTGTTTTGAACGGCTGAGTGTCAAAAAGAAATGCAGACATAAAAGCGAGGGCAGCCTCGACTAGTTTTAAGCATGTGGCTAGACACAAAAAGATCCTATCTCAAAGAGAAAGAATGAAAATGGTTAACATAGAACCCAGATACAGATCTGGGGAGATGAGAGGCTGAGAGAGACAGGAATGCAGTAAAAAGGTTTTCCTCACAATTTCCCTAGCTTTTTTCGGTGGCCCTTCTTGAAAACGAAACGAAGTGTCTCATGTTATCTACTGCAAGAACAACAGCTGCGGAACAGTTGATCTCTGTCGGAGCAATCGGGCTTCTGCCTTCAACAAGAACCTGCACTGCTACTGCACACCTTTAGCAGAAGGGTTACGAACTCTCCTTAGGAAGTGTGGGATGAAATACATTCCTCTTTCCTGAAACTGAAATAATTCTATTGTTAATTTACTGCTGTCTACAAAGAGCGAGAACTTGCATTTCCTTTCCGAGTCTCACTGAATACTTTTGAATTGAGCAAATTTCAATACCTCAGAAAAGAAAGAAAAACATCCTCCAGTTTCCTCTTGCCACCAAGCCAAATAATGGCTGCTTGATTAAACTTTAAAAGAAAAAGGGGGTTGAGGGGAGGTGTCAGAAAAGAGCTGCCCACACAGGAGCAACCTTCCTCTCCCTAAATTGTTTCCCCGATCTGGGCATGGAATTTCTATCACAAGCCATGCCATACAAAAGAGCATCACGTATCCTCTTCAAACCAAGGTACAATACAGGGAAGAGCATGAGGAGAGCTGTGATCCATGGCAGTTTACTGTTTACACAGAGAAACCAAATGTTGTCAGAGCCCTATCAACTACCTATTCCACGTACCTCAAAATTAGGAATAGACTGCAGGAATAGACAACACAATTCGGTGGCTGCGTGTCCCGCTCAGTTGGGATCCACGTGTTGTCATGCCCTTCACAAACACTGTCTACATGCAGATCTCCTTCCTCAGAGTGTACATTCTTGGGCTCTCCGAGATGCACTTTTCCCTTTCTCCCTTTCCCCTTGTGCAATTACAACAGAAGATGTCATTCGGCTGGGGAGGGAGGGAGAGAAAAAGGAAGGAAAGGGTGGTGATTTGATGTTCCTAAGCCAGCTTACCTCTTGCTCTGTCTCCACTGTTTTCAGCTCCCCTCCTAGTAAATAAACAGTGCCTGCCTCTTGTATCTTATCGCATCATTTCCAAACAGCAGCACAAACACCAGATCAGTATCACTGCTACTTTATTGCCACCTATGAAATTATGAACGACACCTCTGTAGCTGACGTCTCAGTTCCACCACACCAGTTTGCGCTGCTGGGTCAGTTCAAGGCTCCAGTGCTGCCGGGAGACCTACAAAAACACAAGCCAGGCCCCCCTGACAGAGCTCAGGTAAAAAGCCACTTCCTGGATTTACCAGTGGGAACTTCCCCCTCCTCCTCCTTTTAAATGAAAGGTGAGATTATTGTTAGGATCTGCTACAGCAGAAGCACTCACCCAGGAAAACTCTCTCGGATCACATCCACACTAGGAACACCTGCGCAGTATTAGCGCTGTGCATCTGCAAAGCTGCCCCTCGCCCCAGGCCACGGTGTTAAGACAAGCCCTAACAGCACACGTGCTTTACTCTCCGTGCAGGGACCTCACATCCAACACATCATACCCCTACAGACCCCTGAAACGTCAGGGCTGGAAGCTGCATGTCAGAAACAAGTTTTACTGACCTGTTACCACAGCCACCTAAGCCTTCCCTGCAGGAAGGGCACAGAAGCCGCTACACCAAGAACACCCGCGTACAGGCTCCGCTGCTGCTCTCACAGGCGCAGACAAAAGAGAGTGGAGGTTATCTGTCTCTACCCAAGACAGACAGCAGCATCACAGGCATTCCTCCCTCTCCTTTACCTAGAGCTACCTGAGCACTGCTCTAAAACGACATTGGCACGACAGCCGTGTGTTTGCAAAGAACAAAAAACCTAATCCATTCATGGATTACTTAAGTGACTGAGAAGTCACTTTGAAATCCTTCAAGATGAGAGGAGCACATCCAATTACAGACCAATTCTGCCTCAGCTTTCTCCAAAAGCAACGTGTCATCAGCTCTGCATTACCGCGTGTACGACAGCAACTCAAGCTCTCCCGTGGAAAAGTAACGGGGCTGTAGTTGTTATCAAAGGAGACCTGCACCTGCAAAAATAACTAAGGTATCTCATGTGAGGCATGTGTGCAGGATATTTGAAATGGAGAGAGGCAAGCAAACCTAGAAGAAAATGTCATCCTGACCTCAAACAGCTGTGCTTTGGTTTACACCAGGAATACAGTCACATACTATTTACAGATCCTTTCTTAACGCACAGGATTAGTCAGGAACTTGATTTGTATTCAAATCTATTGAAAATTGAAACTCAGGTACATGTCACTCATAATCAGCATAACTATTAGGGTTTTTTTCTGCACAAATACTTAAAAAAAAAATGTTAAAAGAAAAATCCTCATAGTTGCCCTGTAACATTTTAGAATAGTTCCCCTGTCCATTAATTTAAGAACTAAAGGATTTCCAACTTGACCAATTAGCTACAAGGTGTATCTTCCAACGGTAATTTAAGATATAAATGAGTGCAAGTGTAGTGCATCTAGGTATATCCACCTGTGTTCTTGGACACAAGCACGTCAGCAAGCTGCAGGCCAAATACAAACATATCTGTGGTCTTAACTGCAGCGTGCCTTCTTCATCTTCAGCTGCAGACGAGCACATAGCGGGCTTTCGGCTGGTTTAAAGGGACACTGCCAACTTCAATCTAACTCCAAATCTAGTTTAGTGCAAGCAAGCTCTCGCAGACTCTCAGACCAACAGAAATATTCCCGTGATTAAAGAAGTCAATTCCCATGCAGTAAGTTATTTTTACCAAGCGCATCCCAGCGGTACGACCAACCCAAACACAAGTGCTGAAAATGTGACAGCGAAGAAATAAGCACATTCTCTGAGTGAAATGCAGAAAGGGGTATTAGTGTCACTATTGGCAAAAGGAATCTATTTCAAATAAGCCTCTAGTTATACACAGAAAATCTTGTTTACTGAGGATTTTTTAAGCTCTGTAAACTTATAGCTTTCACAGTTTGTACCTATAATGGGCCCTAAGGGACAGGCAGTGTCTGCATATCCAGACTATCCAGCCAGAGGCCATTGATTTGCTCAGCCTCCCCTAAGCCCCTACACCAGTACCAACCCACTACATTTACAGTGCAGAACAACTAAGAACCGCAATTCTAAGCCTTAAGCCAAGCGCTCAGAGATCTCCCCCAGATGTTAACCTTTCAAAGCAATCAAGGAAATGGCAATTTCTGTAGTGCCAGACTTGAAAAGTATCCCTCCATCTCAACAGAAGTTACTGCGGATGGCTCCACAGCACTAACCTTAAATGGATGACTGCATGAGGTAAGAGAGGGCTTCTGCGGGATGCGGAATGAAGCTGTTCCAATGAATGCATAAGCAGGTTTTTAGTACAGCACGGGAAGGAACCCGATGTTAGGGAGCAGTTACTCTTGTTAAGTATTCTAACACCCTAAACACATGGCAGGACAACAGCCCGCAGAGATGAAGTCTATATCATAAATAAAATTAAAAAAGAGCAGGGACAGAAGCATTGGGCAGCCAGGCACCCCTCGGGCTGAGCACACCTGGAGTAACAGCAGAGCGGCGACAGGCTCAGCTCAGCTCAGCAAGCACAGGTCTAGGTAAGATGAAGCCGGTGTAACGCGGTATCTTTCGGGGAGTGCCATCATCGGCTCCTGGCGATAACGGGGGCGAGGAGGAGCAGCCCACCAAGGTCGCCCGACGTGACCCGGCCGGCGGGCAGCGCGCTGCCCCCTCCGACCCCTCCCTCCTCCCAGCGC
>NW_010249586.1:0-43069 GCF_000690775.1 Eurypyga helias
CAATGACCCAGGTTGCCCAAAGGCAGGGCAAAGGCAGGGCTGTTGGAACCAGGTTGCCACTAGACCAGGTTGCCCTTCCACTAGACCAGGTTGCCCAAAGGCAGGGGTGTTGGAACTATATGGTCTTGAAGGTCCCTTCCAACCCAAACCATTCTGTGATTCTATAATTCTAGATAAAATAATGATGCTAATAAAACTAATACTAATAATATGTAATGAAAATAATAATAATTATTAAAATACTACTAATAATAATGAAAATAATAAATAATGAAAAGGAAAACACCAAGGGGGAAAAAAGTGCAAATGATACAACTGCTCACCCCCCACCAACCAATGCCCAGCCAGTCCCTGAGCAGTCAGAGCCAGAGAGAGAGAGCCAAAGAGAGCCAAAGGGAACCCAAGAATACCCTGAGACACTACTCTGGCCAACTCCCAGATTATATACTGACCATGACATTTGATGGCATGAAATATCCCTTTGGTCAGTTTGGGTCAGCTGTCCTCTCCTGGCTGTTTCCTCCCAGCCTCTTGTAGAGAAGAAGCTGGGAACACAGGGAAAGTATGAGAAACTGGAAAAGTCCTTGGCTTAATGTAAACATTACTTGGCAACAACTAAAACTAGTAGTATATTGTCACTATTCTTCTCAGGACAAATCCAAAACATAGCCTCATGCTACCTACTGTGAAGAAAGTTAGCTCTGTCCCAGCCAAACACAGCACGATGCTAAAGCTCCGTAAGAAGGGCACAAGCACTCCCTTTTCAAACATCCCCTGTACATTAGTTCTTTTTTTTTTTTTTTACGAGGTCAGCCTACATCTTCACTTTATTAACAAAGACTAAATGAAGCTTCCTAGTGTAAGGAAACTAAAGCATCTGTAGAGGTCTAGTAAGGCAGAGATCACATCTTTAATGGCAAGAGTGTATGGCAGCAAGACTGTAATTATTTGGCACTTCTCTGCAGTTCCTCCCTGCCTTCAAAATGCTTTTCACAGGCTGTCAACACACCTTTTTGTTTGTGTTTGACTTGGCAGGGACTCTCAAAACCAGGCAAGTAAGTGAGGAGGAGCCCATGTACAAGCCCAGTCATCTGTAACTTGGCTTGGTCTTCTGCAATCTCTCATCTGATAACTCATAAAACCATGCCTTTCTCTGTGTTTCACTCCCTGTATGTTGTCGTTATCAACTTGAAAGAAAGAATCTCTTTAGATTACATTAGCTTTACGTTAGGCATACTACTGTTTTTAATAAAAGAACAGCTGCTGGATTTACAACAGCAGAACCAGGCCAGTTCTGGGGCAAATAGATTATTCACTAAAAAACAAATCAGATCTCAGCTTCACTTTAAACTCTCAGATTTGTCATTTGTGAATATTTTCATGCACTATGAAATAAAAATGAAGCAACTGAAACGTACCTGCATACTTTTGAAATAAAGTTCAATTATTTCATTTGAAAATTTTATTATTCTACAATCTGGAAAAATATACTGGGAAAAGGAAGCTGAAATAAATACTTTGTTTTGGGGTGAAGTTCATGAAAGTAGACAAACAAAAAGAAACCAAAAAATGCCCTAAAGAATTGATCATTTACCTAAACTTTAAAATGAGTTTCTGGATTTTTTTTTTTTTTTACACAGTAAGCTACAGATTGGAGCTGCTCCGCTGACATTAGGTTGCTATCAATCCCCATTTCCAATATGAATCCAAGTTAGTATCCCAACTGTAGCAATGATTAATACATAAGAGCAAACCATCCTTTCCCAAAACATGCAATCTATGTGATCTGTGTAATATTCTATGCAAACTAATGTTATGTATAGGGGGTGATAACCCACTATGATGCCTGAAGCCACCTTTCCTCCTTGGAACTCTTCTGGTTTGAATGTTCTGTGTTAGTTACACTGCCATTGCAGGTTCCAGGGCGATCTTTCAGTTGCATTGCTAGGAGGAGATGGAAATGTATGTGGAGGAGAAACCTTCCTGCTTTCTTTGAACCTTTAGAGGACTCATTCCTGTGAGCACCATAGTTCCCAAATGCCCTCAGGAGCTTGGGAGGTGAAGGCAGAACATGTCGTTTCAAGTCCTCCACTGCAAAAAGTGTTTTAGCAAACAGTTCTTGTCTCCTTATTTGTCTTAACTGCGCAGACGGAGAACTGAAGAAGTTTGCTTTTACCTCACTCTTTTACCTCCCCTCCAGCCTGCTCACCCAGATGGGGTGAGGAGTGCTCCCCATCCGACCGCTGCACGGCCAGCTCAGAATAGTTGTGTTCTAGGCTGAGCAAGGGGAAGGAGGGACCTGAAGAATGCCCAGGGCACTGCTGGGGACCACAGGAACTATCCAGGGTGGCAGTCATGGGAAGTGAGGCAGCAGCCGAGACCAGAGCACAGGTTTGGAAGGCAGCGTGCTGCTTGGGGAAGGGTGTGTTGAAGGGGATGGAGCAGGCAAAATGCAAGTTCTTGCAGTTGAAAGGAGAAGTTGTGCTGAAGGAAAGCCCAGAGGCAGTGACGCTGCCCCAGGGAGAGGTCTGAGTATCTCCATAGGCAGTGCCAGAGGGAGAGGTAGTCTTGTTGTCTGGCTAGTGATAGACTTGGAAGGAAATCAGAGGCCAACTCTTAGAGAGTGTTTCAGATCAGTCTCCTATGGAAGATGGATGGCAAAGCAGAGCAGGGCGCAGGTAATGAATGAGATGATAATGAATTTTCTCTGATAGCCATGAACATCGCTCGGTTCGGTGACTCAGGAAGTCCCTACCTGTGCTGTGACTCTGGGCAAAGTGTAAAGTTTCACCTCTTTGTACTCATCCCCCTGTTACTAATCCAAAGAGTATTTCTTGATGTCAAAGCACCAGGCCTAATAATTATGAAGATAAATAGCTGCGTCTGTTCCCTCCCTTTTTCCGTGTATTATGCATGGGAGTATCTTAAGGAAGGTTGTAAATCTTGACACAGTGATTTATTTTTTTTTATTTTACAATAATGCTTTTCTGTCTTGGGCTAACCAAGAGTCACCAAACGTCTAACCTCCATCTGCCCACACACACAGCCTTCTCAGCTAAATAAAATGACAGTTGCAACTTGCTAGTAACTTGTTTGGCACTGTAGACTAAAAGTGAGTGCAACTTTCTGCCCAGGTGGGTAACCATCCCATCCTGCCATGAAGACAGCAGCTGCATCACACAAGGGCCAAATGGGTCTTTTGGGCTTTCCCCAAACTCCCTTCCCTGAGCACTGCAGGAGGCAGAGGCGATGAGCAGCACCTCCTTCTGTGCGATGAGGGGTTTGGAATCCAGTGCCCAGAAGATTTGGTGATGTTAGCGAGCAAGGCACCAGAAAGTAGACACTCATATGTAGCTGGGAGCTGCAAGGGTAATTTGGCTGCTAATCACCCCAAACTATTTTACCATCCAGACTGCATGTACTCTTTGGGATACCATTTTCACACTAGACTGCCTTTTTCCCTTGAACCTCAGTTCTTGTTTCTTTCTTCTTCAGAGAGTTAATTCTAAAGCAGCCTGAGAAAATCTTCCATTCTTCTAATTTGCTTAATGTCAGCAAGATTTTATTACTTCCAACTCTTTTTATTTAAGAAGCAAAGAGGGAGGGTTAAGGGATAACAGCCTAGTTGTATTAATACTCCATAAAAGCTTGATATGAGTGTGGCAAGCATGGGTGTGTTTGTCAGGACAGGGTGTGGTGAGATTGGAACACCTTACCAAGGAGCAGTAAGGCTTTACAGAAGTGAGAAAATTTCCATATGGGAGACCAAAACAAAGGAAAAAAGAAAAGCAAACCCGAGTGTGTGTTACATAACTTTGGTCCATCCTCACTCACATTGAGGTCAACTATAGCCTAATTAGTGATAAAAAATATGTATATATGTATTCTCCTTTATGTAACTTTTTTCCTTAACTGTTTTCCTGGTTTGCATTTGACTTATTTGTTTGACGTTTTGTGAAGGACAAGGCTTTAGGGCACTAGTTCCTTTGTAAGGAATGAGGAGCTGGGCATGTAACCCAGGCCTACAGTAAATAGCTGAGTGAATCTGCTTCTCCTGGGTTCGTGCTATTCTGTGGAAAAATCCAACAGTCAGCACCTCTCTGTTTGAACTGCATTTGAACAACCAAGGGCTATTTAAAGTGCTTTGTGATGAGTTCTCCATGGATACCTAATATAATTCCTTTTCAGTATGATACGATCATTTGAGTAGGTTTTCACAAAACTGTTTTTTACAGAAAAACAGATGGCTTAGGCAAACAGTGTCACGAGAAGAAGGATGTATCATAAAAGCTATCCAAGAGAGGGCACTTTGACCTACTCTTGTCACGTTCATCATAAACAGTGAAGCTTTTCTGAAAGTCGTTCCTGTAAATTCACCTCACACGCAGCAGTCACATGCAAAATTCTCTGATGTACCCACATCTTCACTCTGATAATAAAAAATGAAAAGCAAAATCGTGAAAAATTACTACATCGCTTAATATACAGGAAATCTGTGGAACTAACCAGCTTGTGGATGGGCATATGAGCCCTAATGCATTAAGTCACTTAAGGAACCACCTACCTAAACAGCTCTGATAAGCCTATCAGAACCATCTGCAACATTACGGTTATCCAGGTACTTTCCTAGATTTTGGCACTTAACACACAAGAAATTTGCAGGCAAAATTTAGGCCTAGATTATACAGCTGCACCAGAGTAACAATTTTTTCTTTAATAGTGTGGAAAGAGATAAAGGAAGATCCACATGTCTTTGTCCCTCTTTCCCCACTATTAACCATATAGCAGCCTATTAACTGTACGGCAGCCTTTCAATTATCAGTCATGAACTTCTGATATGACTCAGAAGTAACTCTTTGGTTGTTCAGTTCACTATCCTTCCAAGAAGACAGTTGTATTCCTGCTTTCTGACACAGTGTACAACAGACCAATTCTGTTCTCCCTTACCACAAATGTGTTTCATTATTTTCTTAAATTTGCTGATCTTCAGAGAACACACAAATCTGCTGAATATAGAAAGGTGCAAGGAAGTTTTCCAAGAAGTTGAATTATAAGAAGTAATAACTGTTGCACAAATGGGATGTGTCAAAAGGAAATAGGAATCTTTGAATGTGATATGCATCTAACAAAATGCAATGCAACTATGACCCATATTCTGCTAATCTTACAAATATAAAATTGTGCTTTATTCTGGGAATGATCCTGTCTTCTGTAACTCTTGTTCCTTACCTTGTACAGGCCAGTGTCCTACTCCAGAAGCAAAAAGAGCTGCTGAAACAGAGCTGAGCATCCCGTAGAGATATTATTTATTCTCAGAACATGTGAATAAAGGGTCTGTGCTTCAAGGATGAAATGTCAGCCTCAAGAAAATCAATAAAGTGATGTCAATGGGGTCAAAACTTCACTCATAGCATTAGTTCATACAGCAAAATATGCACAACTTTAATACAGTTACAAACTAGATTACATTTCAATTATTGATTAAACAGGCTGTATATCAAGACCAATTTTTTCAGACCAAGTGCCTGAAAAAATATATAGCGAAATATGGACATATTTGAAGAGAAAATTGAAAAGACAAAGATGTCCACATATTATACAAGCTCTGGCAGAAACACCATAAATTAAATTGAACATATCAACTTACCCCTAGAAAGTTTTCACTATTTCCTTTGGTTCAGTTTGTACCTGAAGGCCTGCTTGACATTCCAGGTGTTTTCAGCACATTTTTTCCTCTGATTTTCAGCTGTATAGATTAATTAGATAAAATGTGTTTGTTGGAGGATGTTTCCCTAATTCTTAACTTGATGAGAGCAGCAGCAATACCTTCAGCAGTCAAGCCTTTACTTCTGCTGTTGTAGCAGAACTAGTGCCCTCAAAAGCCAAACCTGACAGACATCTGTTCTTTCATGATGTCTCTTCAGTGTTGCCATTGGACTCAATGGAATTTTAAGTCTTTTATTGTGCTGCTCTTAGTGGTTAAGTGCCCTGTTCTCTCATAGGCAAGGCTTGGAGCAATGATGAATGCAGGTGCAGAACTAAATGGATGCTTTCTCTTCCTCTAATTTCTCCTTTGCTTAAAAATTCAAACTTTCTGAGGATGACTTAACTCAAATTAATCTGACAATTTGGTTAGTTAATGATCTACTTGACCTGGCTGTAGACTAATTTAACAACTTAGTTGCTAACCTAGCTAGTTGATAACCTTGTTAGTTAATAATCCTGTTGAGGTACATCCTTGGCCTCTGGATTCAGCCTTCTTTTCTGTCAGAACTGATTGCATTTTACATGCTGCGTTTGCTGTGCTGCCCTGTCACAGCAGTCACAGGAAACAGCACTGAGATCTGTGCAACAGTTTTATACGTTTTCTCACTGATTTTCTGCCACAGGCTTTAGGATGTGTTTTTCTAGGGATCTGTGGTCAACTGGCCTGGCATGACTGGAAGGAAATTACCCTAAAGGCAGGCACTTGAGCTCTAGCCTCTGTGATGCTTCTGCTTGTTGGAAACCCACCTGATCCCCTCCTTTCTCCAGAGAAAGCCTTTCCCCCTGGGGGCCTGAGGCAGGGAGCCAGGCTAGGATCCCTGCTGCTGTTCTGGGTCAGCAAAGGTGCTTCACTCATCCTCTCTTCCAGGAAGGGCAAAATGGCAGTGGGGAATGGGGACTGGAGCTACATCCTGCAGAGCCACAACCACCAGCCCTGACACCGCTCTGTCACCCTTAGGGTGGAGGAGGAGGAACCAAAGAGAAGGAGAAAGAGGACTGCGAGCAGCAAGGGAGAGGAGGAGGGATGATCTGTCGCTGGAGATTTTCTTTGCCTTTTAATTATGCTCTGCTCTCTCATCAAGGTTGGAGTCACACTCCTAAGCCTTGTTTTGTGCACCTTTCCCCACCTCCAGATGTTGGGTCGGTGTCCAGCTAATGTTAAAGGAACTGTAAATACAATCAGTGGTTGCTCAAGTTACCTTTTGCTTCCTCAGGGGATTGCCACATCTGTTGGAACAAAAACATTGAGTGGGACTGCACTGGCTTCCTATTCCGTGAGCCAGAGTGCACTGCCCTCCGTGCCACAATGAGCTGTGGCACCCTACAGCACAGAACCATGCGTGTAGTTACTCAGCTCCGCATAGCCCATAAGCAAACAGAGTATGTCCAGAAGTGTCATGCGCTTGTGAACAAGGCTTCAGGAGGCAGATCAGGACTGAAGAATAAATAATACATGCTGTTGTGATGCTGGATTTGTAAATTACCCTCCCCTCTGAAAATCCAGGCAGCGTGGCCACGTGCTCCAAGGTGGTGCCTGAGAAGAGGAGGCTTTGAGGGCTTCCACACTTCCCCACTCTTAGTAGAGCACAAAAACTAAGACTCATGTTTGAATCAATACATAGATACCAACCTTTATTAGATATAATAAGCATAATGTAAAGATTTATGGTAAATTTTTTACTGAACAGATGACATTACATAAAGAATTGCAAGTAATTTTATACATACTGCTTTCTCAACTCTATTTCATTTTAATTTCTGTCCATCTAGGAAACATCTTAATGTGTTTGCAAGTTCTTGTCTAACTACTCCCTGTTGCATATACTCTTTCCTATTGGTCTGATACACCTCTCATGTTTATTGATCAAAGTTAAAAGTCACTTCATAAAAGTGAATAAAGTTAATTGTTAAAAAAAAAAAAAATAAATTTTATGTCTTCTTTACTTTTCCCAGAGGTTTTACTAAAATTTTTTTCTACCTCTAATTCTTTACAGTAAAGAACATGTGGCAGGGCCCTTTACATAAAGTACGGATAGTTGCAAAATTGCAGATGTGTTACGAGTTAATAATCCTCTGTAGGTAAGGATTCTGATGAGACGTCTTTTTTTTCCACATAGCAGAAGTATCCATTTTTTTTTTTCACTTAAGAGAAGAAATGGAACATTATAAAATTAGGATTAACAAGGCAGAAACCAGCAGAGTCTTGAGTACACTTCAGTGCTTGCAGTATATCCAAGCTTGCAGCACTGTGGAGTATAAGATGCTGAAAGGTGTCTTATGATGTGATTTTCTCTACGAGAGCCTAAGTATGAGATGGTAAGGGCTATTTATGCATTTTACACTTATGTACAACAGTATACACTTCCCACTTTTAAAATACTTATGAAAAGCAGTGAAAAAGAGGCCTTTTAACAAATGTTTGGTACCTCTATTCACACAGCTCCTGATGTGTAGAGGAATCATACCTCTGCTTAAGTCCCTCCTGACACCTTTATGCTGGACAAAAGAGCTGGACCAGTATAACTGAGCTTTCTAAAGCCATAGATCTTGATACAGTGGATAAAAGAGGCAGATGCCCATGAAGAAAGCCACACCAGGAGCCTCTTCAAACCAGGTCTGTAGATGGCAGGGCTGGCTTGAAACGCCACCTGCCTCTGCCTACTCTGTGCTGGCCCAGCAACAGCATGCCAGGGTTTTTAAAGGTTTGCTGATGGTCCTTGCTTACTCTTACAAATATTCAGAAATAAATACTTACATTCCACATGGATGGGTAAAAATCAAGATGCTGGCTTTCGTAGTGAGCTTTCTTCTTTTCCTTTTCTTACCCTGTCCCTGTGGCTTAAGTGAATGAATGAAAAATGGAAGCAAAGCTATGAAGTGCTAGCTGACTAATTTACTACTTTGCCAGTCAGTGGATAAAGGTTTCACTTCTTGAAAAATGTGCAAAATCTCCAGGTTAAAAATGATACATAAATGAGATTTTTGTGAGCTTCTTTCCTTGAGGAAGATGATACATGTTGTTTTGTTTACTGGCAGTTTAAAAATCTTTTCTGAATGTAATTAGAAATATAAATGCCTATAAGATGCAATGGAATCCACATACACCCCACTCATGGGAAT
Source organism: Eurypyga helias (assembly GCF_000690775.1). Taxonomy (NCBI): domain Eukaryota; kingdom Metazoa; phylum Chordata; class Aves; order Eurypygiformes; family Eurypygidae; genus Eurypyga; species Eurypyga helias. The sequence continues at coordinate 8,887 of NW_010249586.1, forward strand.
GAATGAGGAGATGCAAGGTTTTTTATGTTTAGACTTTATCTAACCAACCCACATCAGATAGGATGGTCCAAAATAGAGTAGATTAACTTTATTGCAGAATGCCAGTACCATTTGTCTACATGCATTTGAAAAGTTCCCAGCCTTTTCTACTAACATCTGATGATGATATTCTGGAAAACGTAGCTAGTCTGTCAGATATGTCTGGAATATGAAGGCATTTTTCCTGAGGTTTATGGTGAAGAGTAAAAATATGTGGGCTTCACATTACCCAAGATCTGATCTTCATAGTTAGGAAGGCAGCAGAAGAAGAATCCCAAGCATATTTCCATAATGGCAGTGGTCCAGCCAAAGCCATAGGCCCAGCTGAACATATTGATTCCTGTCATTTCAATTTCAGTCGAAAACTTTACTGGATAAATGACCAGGCCCATGATGGAGAACACAGCTGAAGAAAGAAGAGAAAACAGAAAACATTTACCCTAACACCCATCACATTGCCTGCCTCCATAATACCTGCAGCTAAACCCACCCATTCTCAGGAGGATTTGAAAATCGATCCACTGCTGTGGCAGGCTTGATGTTATTTTTCATTGAGCGTTCTAGTATGGATATACCTGCATAGCTAAACTTGACTCCATATACTGCCTTACCAGCGACGAAAAGCAAGCCTCCAATCCCTCGTATGAAGTTGAACCGAAGCGTGTCAATGGCAAATGCTATGATGGCCAGAGCAAAACAGATGACTAGAAGTATAAAGCCCACCAGGTATGTGGCAGCAGCAGCTCTTCCCCAAGCTGAAATCAGAAGGAAGGTACGTTAGAAAGGTACAAAACAAAAACCCCTTTCAGTATTTTTCCCTGGTTTACAATGAGAGGCTAATTCTAAACAAATGTGAAAAGAAGGTCAGCTCCCAAGAAGGAAAGCACAGGAACTTTCTCTCCTCTTGTATTTGAACATTTCAGTTCCACAAGAAATCATTCTCTAAGTGCAGGATGCATAAAAATGACAGCTTTGACTTCTCACAGAAAATGCAATGAGGTTTGCATGCAAGTTTTCTCTTTAGGTTAAACAATTAAGAATTGAGATAAAAATGACTGCAAAGATGGAATGTAAGGAATGGATACTCTCCTTCAGCAACAACTGCCATTGTCTCAGCAAATGCCATAAACCCATCAGCATTTTGCATGGACAAGAAGAATTAGACCATCCCTGAAACTGATTAAATTCCTCCTTTAAAAAAAAAAAAAGTGTTTGCACAAGCACTACCACTCTGGCATGCAAATTTAAAGGTATGGCAAAAGTCCATTAAGTGTCAAAATTCAGTGGTTTCTGCCTTCTCAGCCTTTGTTTAGCTCCATGTCCTAAATGGAGCTAAAGATTTGGAATCCGTTTTGTAGGGAGATTTGAACTTTGCTTTTGATCCAAAGTCAGAACCCATTTCATTTTGAAAAGCTTGTTCAGGACAGTAATACTTCCATTTTCAAATGATTTAACTTTATGTTGTTACATGTCAGATCTAAGCATATTATGTTGGCATAACAACTGAAGAAAAGGCATTATTCATTCCATATTTTAAGTCTTGAAGGGCAACTACTGCTCAAAGAGATCAAAGTATCTCCTCTTCTGAATGTAAAAAGCCCACTATGACACTTTTTAAATTTTGTATGTAGATGCAGAAGGCAGTTAAAGACTGCTGGGCATCTACAGACTTCATCCCATCGCCTACACTATGTGTTTGTAAGGTGTCAGCTTCTAACAAAACATATACAGCAGCAGTGCCACAACATTACCACAGCCCAAACAACCCTGACGATAATGGTAAGTAAAAGGTAAGTAAAAACTCGCAGTGGAACTGAGTTGAGATTTTTGATACCCAGTAACCTGCCAATTATTTTTTGCTTCAAACATGCAAGTAATAAAATGCACATGGTGGCATGAAAGGCACTGTCCTGTCCTTTGTGAGTTACACATTGGAGCCAAACCTCTCTTACCCCAGGCCCCCCACCACCTCTGCTATTAGATTAGAAGAATGGATCAGGTTTTCCAGCTCTACTTTTCTTCCCATCAACCCATCAAAACCAATTTCACTTTTTGTTTGCTTTTCACCATCCCGCCCCTGCTTTCTGATCCCTGCTCCATCCTAGCTGTTGCATCACATTCTTAGTTTTAAGTTGTGTCCTTTTTTTTCCTTATGCCAGAAAGCTTCTCTCTGCTTATAGGGCTTTTCAACTGTATTATTTTTCCTGTAAACAAGCAGCTGCCTGAGAAGACTCAAAGGGACAGTAAAGATGTGCCTGCTTCTCAGCTTCTAGCCCAGTATTTTAGCCCAAACGCTTCCCTTAGGGAGTTTACAGGAGGCTTGGAGGTAGAGCATGCAATATGGAGGCAAAGGTGGGAGGGCAGCACCTCAGGCAGAGGAATTTCTCCTACCTCCACAGCTCAATTTATCTTGTTGAAGATGATCCTGCTCCCAGCAGGATCTTGCTAAAAGAGCTAAAAATGGGGCACCTGGCCATAAGAGAAGTTGGTCAGCAGCAGTGACTGCGCTGCTCTTGGATATGCACCTTCTAACTTCTGGCAGAAGAGTATAATGACAAGGACATCTGGAGGCGATGGTTTTTCTTAGGTGCACAGCTGGCTGTGGTAGGTGCAAAACTCCTGGGCAAAGGGGTGTCCTTTTGCAGAGCAGACTCAGGGCGCAGCCGCCCACCCAGGGAGCACTAGGCACCACGAGACTTGGGGGTTTCATCTCACCCCCCTGCCACCGCCACTGCTGCGGGCAGCAGAGGGTCTGCCAAGGCTCAGCCTTGCTTTCCAAGAGGAGCTGAGGTCAGAGCACTGGCCCCTGAGGTGGGAGCATCACCTGGGCTGGGAGCCCACGGGGAGGTGCCTGGTGGTCACAGCCATGTGTGGTGGCATCTTGCCCATGCCACACCTCCCTTCCCTGCCAGGTTCTTCCAGGTGTTTTTCCCGAAGTCGTGTTACGAATGCTGTGCCTGCATGAAAGCAGGTTGGGTGCACACCCAGCCCGCCGGGCAGCGGCTGTATGGCAAGAAGAGACACGCTCGTGGCAGGATGCTTACAACTTCAAGAGGCATTGCTTAATCACCTAACAGCCAATTTGGTGACCCTCACTTCTACAAAAGAAGAAAAAAAATTAACTTAGTGTTGTAAGAAAACCAATACACAGCTCCAGATAAGGCAACAGGATTTCATGGCAGAGTCACTGTGGGTTTTTTTGGGGGGTGGTACCCTGACTTCACCTGTCGTTTACAAAAAGTAGCAGTTATCAGTAGTCTATGACCACAGCGTGCAAACACCTTGCCTTTCTAGGGTAAAAGATAGCAAAAGCTATGTGTAGGACTCATTACAACTGTTTCTGTATCTGAGAGACTTATTTTTCCTTGCCCCAGCCAGGAGCACTAGTGTAGCTTAGTGTCTTTACCAGACAATCCAGTGGCTGATCTGGTCCCCAGTCTTCCCTTATCTGCTAGTATTGGTTTGTGTTTAGTTTGGTTTGGTTTTTTGCTTTAACATAAATGAAAAGCAAAAATAAATTGTCCTAACCTCAAAGCTTTTTCCTAAAATTGTGAATCCAGGCCAAAGAATGATCACAGGTACAACACTAACTCAAAGTATACTTGACTCTAGAGAGAAGGCAGTTGAGAGCTGATAGGATCTAGCTCACCTGTCAAAAAATCAAAAACAGAAACAGAGGGAGCAGCATGTTACAGGACATCAGGCTCAATCTGTGAAAATATTGAGCAATTTGTGCCGCCTGTTTCCTAAACCCCCCAAAATGGCAGCAATGTTTTGACTGTTTAAGAGTTAAAATGGGCTTATTAGGAAAAAAAAAAAAAAGAAAAAGGCAAAGCATGTTTATGTGAAAGTGTCCTTGAATACCAGCAAGATCCTGTAACACTTGTATGTCAGTCCTATTTCTCCCCTTTTCAGCTCCTCTGTCATCTGAAAGGACACCAAGGAACACTGTGAAAGGGTTTGTAAGAAGCTACACACCATCCGCTCTTGAACACTCCTTCTAGCTGGCCATTTTCTTAGCAATTTTGTCTTAAAACACGACCTTGTCAACACAAGCAGGCAAAAGGAACGGATGTTTTCATGCCTATCTCAAGCAGAGCAAGGACAGTGCTCTTAGTTACAGTGTTTGTACATCAATTCATGAGAGTTCAGACTACCCACAGTGAATGCAGCAGCATGTGATGACTGTGCTTGTTTTCTAAAAATCCCAGCTGTGTGAGGAGACCCCTGAGCTGATCTAGGGGGCAGAAAGAGTCCACCCATGCCAGTAGAGAGCTCACTGTAGCTGATGAGCGAGATAATTAGCTGAGACAGCACACAATAACGATGCAGCTTTATTACTCTGCGATAAAGCTAACAGTTCAGAGGTAGCATGACTACCTCTTGTATTGCACCATCTAAGCACATTCTGAATAACCCATTGCTGACTCTGGCCACAGGGAAGCTCTTCATTAGAGAGCTGGTATCAAGAATGTCTCCAGTTTCCTGCCTTCCTGATTTTACTCCCTCATGTGTCTTTCAGTTTGCAAAAGTGTAAACACTGTTTGTGCTTCGCACATAAGGAAATAAACTTCCTTGCTCAGCAGTTACTTGAGCCAAGATCCAGTCTTTCCTTAGCCTGCGCTGTTTCGTGCTCCAAACAGTGCTTTCAAAAAAGAGAGCTGTTATGCCTTGAAAATAGTATGTGAAATTTACTTCCCCTATGATAAACAAAAATATCTATGTTTCTGTTATATGTGGTCCAAAACATGGGAAAACATTCCCAATTACTTTCTTATCTCTTTCTTGATGTGTTACCCTCAAACCACTGAGGGTACTAAGAACTATTAGAGAACCACTGAGTCTCTCTTCAGGTGACATTTTGTGAAAGAAACCTCAGAGAGTTTAGAAGTACTTCTCCTGGTCTAATCAATAAGAACATGCTTCTCCAAATTTTCCTCCTGACTATGAAGCTAAATACACAGCTAGCACTGGAAAGAAAAACAAATGTTTATTGCCAGCTCACAGATACCAACAATCATCTACAGGTTCTTGCCGACTGATCATTTTAACACATCAGCCATTGCAGTGAACTGTGCAGCAATTTTAGGAAGGTCAGTTTTAATTCAAAAGAAAAGGGGGTGGGGAAAAAATGCGTCAGACCAATATTTTGCTCTGTTATCCTTCATACCACCAAGGGAAAGGAACACAAACCCTGCAGTTCTAGCTCCACTCTCACAAAGCAATTCTTACAAGAACTAAAATCCACCCTGGTGGTGATTCATTCCTGTGTTGTATGTAATGAGAATGTTTCTAGGCTGAGTTTGCAGAGCTCAACCTGTTTTACATCTCTCTGATTAAAGGGAAAAAAAAAAGCTGGACTCACTTAGGTGTCTCAACCTGACGTTCTTCATCGGGGTGTGGTGAACTCTGCAGAGCACTTGCTTCACTTTGAAAAGGTACTGCTTTGGACAGGTTTATCCATTTCATTTTGGTTTGTTCTCCTCAAAAAAGTTTCCATGTGAAAGTGAGCATGTCTTCAGAAGACCATGTGTTCTCCTTAGCTTGAATCTTAACATGGCCCATCAAACTCATTAATCCACACCTCAATTTATCAACTGAACAAACTGCTGCTATATATAGCAAGCCACTGCCATCCAGGGCTCTGAATTCCCTGTGTTAGCTGTGCAACATTGGACAGTGCAAAATCCTGTCCTCTGGAAATCACGACTCTGTAACATGCCAGCTATGGGAAATTTCTGTGCTTTTTTTTGAAAACAAGTGATCACTGAAATCTCTGCAAGTGTTTGCTGATCACACGAGCTGACATTGAAATACCAGAGTAAAAGTGTACACAGCCAAGATAAACCAGAAACGATTAAAAGCAGCTTCTTAAACTGTATGTGCAGACTGAAAGCTATTGACTGAAAACAATTTCAAAGGAAGGCTATAAAAATGAAGAAAACCGTGTTAGTCATGGATAAATTATGAACAGAATAAAATAAGGAAAAAAAATCAAAGGCATGATTGGGTGTGTATTTTTCTCTGAGCTTCTTCATTGCATCTGGATAACTCTTAAAATATCTGCATTCTTTGAACATCTTTCCCTTGGGAAGTCATACTAGATGTTTTTCTTTTGGTGGTTTTTTTTTTTCCCCTTGTATGTGTTTTTATCATTTGAAGTGGAATAAATAAATGTTGGGTCCTTCTCTTTGGCATCCTTTTTGGTAACTCTGTTTTTTCCCTCTAGCATTACTTCTTTAGAATTCATTGGCAGTAAATATGGATTTCTCATTTAATAGTGGAGTATTATCTCCTAATGTGCAAGCAGTTTTTGTGCGAGCAGGAACCAGCTTTTAGCTTGCCACTCCTTAAGAGACAACCACGGAAGCAGAGAATGACCTGTTTAGGTTCACAGTAAGACAATGTCATTGCAAAAAATGTCTTGGTGATTAGTAGCGGGTCTCACATAAATAAGAATTAGGACTTCCAGTTACCCCATAATAATGTTTTTAGATTACAACAGTAAGGGAGAGGATCTTATGCATAGGCTGGCTATCAGTAAACCACAGTATATATTAGCAGCAAGGAGTCTGGTCTTGACCAGCACATAGCTTAGTGCTAAGGTGATAGCTTAGTCTGGCTTGGTGGACTTTAACTCTGTTGAAGGAAAAGCCTGTTAATTCCCCACCACTAACGTCACTCACCAACATATACAGGCAGAGCCTGCATCCAACGCTTTACGGACTTCTGCAAGCCTCTTCTCTTACTGAGGTGAGCAATTCAACTTAGAAGCTATTCCAACTTGAATTTGGGGGGGAGTAGCAATTACATCTTGAGGGAGTGGTTCAGATCCATCTCATCATAAGCCCAGGCATGTACAAACATGACTTAGAAACTGGCTTCTGCAAATCTTATATTAATGAGTGCTGCTCCCCAATGCTTACTTAGCACTAGGGAGGCAGAAGTGGTAGAGGGTGTAGAGCCATCATCAAAGGGAGCACCAAGGGAGTAAGTTAGCTATTAAAATAATGTGCACACAGTGCCTCAAAATTAGAGGTTTGCTCCTGAGAGAGTCAGGGAGTACCCCTATCTCACATTATCTTCAGAAGCAGTTGCATATGCTGAGAACATCTTGGGATTAAAGCTCAGTCTTATACACCTTAATACTCTAACATTTTATCCTCTTTTTTTTCCCTCCTTTTTTATTTTAAATTAAAGCAGGATTACTCACACTTGGATGTGTATATGGGGGTTGGAAGGATGAGGTAAATAAAACAGGTAAGGTATTGATTAATCAGTACATATACATAAGCTCAGTTAATCAGAGTAGCAGGATGTACCTGCTCCCTAACCACCCCTGAGTTAAAGGTGGGTTCACATATTTAATGCAAATTAAACAGAGTCAACTTCCATGATATCACAGGTTATGAACTAGGACTTTTAACCGAAACAGCAGAGTGGAACCTTTCCAAAAAGATCTAAGTTTTATTTTCCTAGGGCCACTTGAGGCTGAAGAACACTAATTTACATCTCATTTCCATACGCACCAGGTATTGTTCTCACTCCTGATCTGCAGTTTTCATGCTGTGAGCAAACTTTGTCCTGAAACCTTGCTGCGAGTTGCCTTTCGCACTAGGGAGTTTCTGATAGAGAGCTGCTGTGAATCTAGACCTAATTTCCTGTTAAAAACAAAATTTTATGATTTGCAGAAAAAGAAGACACCACCCAACATATAAGCAGACATGGTAATTCGTGTTCATAAAATACATCATAAACTCTGTTTGGTGGTTTGGGTTTTTTTTTTGGTGAATGAAATCACGTTTACAATGCATCTTAAAAGTCTTCATCACTTGCTGCTTATTGCTGATGGGGTTGTTAATGAACTGCACAGCCTTCCTACATATGGGGCCTCATTTGGGTGCAGTGTGCATGTTCAGCATGATAGGTGACATATTAGATGTAATCAATTGCAGATTAGTACTTCAGCAGGGCTGTGTGTTATCTGAAATGTTGTTCAGTACCAGTAGAATGAAGACAGAAACCTGTGGGGCTACCTTCCTCACTCCACAATCAACTTGAGTTCCCCGGAATTTTTGACCGATAAGAGATCTTGTAATGGTGCTTGGCAAAGAAACACGGCATTACAATACTCACTGCCTCAACATGTTCAAGGTTGCTCAGAACAATACAAGCTCTCAGTGAGAAGTGATATGGAAATGCTGTTGTTGGAACAAGTCCAGAGGAGGTCCAGGAAGATGCTCAGAGGGCTGGAGCACCTTTCCTATGAAGAAAAGCTGAGAGAGTTGGACTTGCTCAGCCTGGAGAAGAGAAAGCTCTGGGAAGACCTTATTGCAGCCTTCCAGTACCTGAAGGGGCTACAAGGAAGCTGGGAGGGACTTTTTACAAGGGCCTGTAGTGACAGGCCAAGGGGTAATGGGTTTAAATTGAAAGTGGGGAGGTTTAGCTTAGATATCAGGAAGAAGTTCTTCCCGGAGAGGGTGGTGAAGCACTGGAACAGGTTGCCCAGAGAAGCTGTGGATGCCCCATCCCTGGAAGTGTTCAAGGCCAGGCTGGATGAGGCTTTGAGCAACCTGGTCTAGTGGAAGGTGTCCCTGCCCATGGCAGGGGGGTTGGAACTAGATTGTCTTTGAGGTCCCTTCCAATCCAAACCCTTCTGTGATTCTATGAATGTTAAAAAATGGTGTTTAAGAGTTGTTTCTTTTCCTGCATAACTGCTTTCCTGCTTATGTAACCTGACTGTTAACCCTACAGTGGAATCCAAAATTCGTCTTGCAGTCCTTATCACCATTCGGATTACGGACAGCTTATTATAGCCCTGCTTTATCAGATTACCTCAATGACCTAGACAAAGAGATGAGGTGAAAAGAAATGAGAGTTTAGCCACAAGTTACCATACATTTCCAGCAGAGATGCCTCCTGTATGCGTGTGAATGCATGGTATCCTCTCTAGGACTTAAGGTCCTGATGACAGAGTGTTGACAGCTTTGTGAAGACCCTCAAAACTGTGTTGACAGGACCTTAAATCCTGACGGGTCTTCACAAAGACCTCAGCACCAGCAGATCATATTTCCCGATGGGGAGATGAAAACCCTCCACACAATTGCAATTTTCCCCACTCAATTTAACTGTAATTATTAAAGGGATGTTGGATAATAAACAGTGGGATGCCATCTGCAGTTGCTCTCTGTGGAGTTAATTGCTGAAGAGCCTAACTAATATTTAGAAAAGAGTCTGATTAAATGAATCTGCCACTAAACATATAAAAGGACAAAATCTAAAATTACAAGGGAAAGCATGTTAAAGATTGTAGATGAGGAACAAAAATTGCCATGATAATTAAATGCTCTGGGCTTTATTCCCTTCTCTTATACCTCTTCAGTAACAATGGAATGTTTACTACAAGTTGAGGAAAAATGAAATTTGTTTTTTCTTCTTGCATTGAGTTAAATATACTGTTGTTGTGATATTTTCATAACTGTACACATTTAATTGGGCCTGTATCTTCTAGCATTCTAAGTTTTGAATAGTGATTGTATATTCTATGTTATTCAGTAGTTAATCTTGTAATCTCATTTCTCACTCGTTAGTCCCAGGTAACATTACACTTTTAGGAGACAGATGACAGGAAATTATGTGCTTCTCTATACACTGTCATTAAAACTACTGGCAATCACCGCATATAAATATAACTGTTTCGTACTACGATGTGGCAGGAACAGCAACAGGCTTTCATATTCAGTTCACCCTGTGCCAAAGGAGTCAAGGTTTGCCCCATAACCAAGGCAATGCACAGAGCCTTGGAGAGGCCAGAAAACCTCCCCAGTGTTTGTTTCCCAGCTGCACGGACACTTTTCCAAACCTATTTGAATTTTACCAAATTCTGAGAGCCTTTAGGTGCAGAACCTTGACTTCAGGGAAAGCCCACCATAAAGGCCATGTGACTTGAGCTGGTCCCTGCTTCAAAAGCACAGTTAGTTGTTTGCTTCGTTTCTCTTCAAAGGAGCCCAAAGAGCTGCCGGGACAGCCTGCTTCTCCTCCCAGGCCCTGCTGAGAGGCTGTCTCCCAGGCCATCCTTCTGGAAATATACCTGTGTCACTCTGCTTAGGGTGCTTGCTTCAGCTCAAGGCGTGTGAGGCCTTACCCACGTCTGGGATCAGACGCTGGCTGTCAGATGTGATGGGAATGTGGGGGAAGGCAGAACAGTTTTACGTAGGCAGCATGGCAACAGGGAAACTTGGTGTCTGGTCTGTCCTGTGCCCCGGGCGCTGTGAGTCACTGGCCCGCTGGAGGAGTTAGCTTGCCAGGGGGAGAGCTGTGGCACCAGCAGCGCAAGACCAGTGTAGGTGTAGTACCAAGAGAGGTCTTCTGCTGCTCGGAGAATGATCCCAAACACACCATGCACCTCACTGTTGTATCATTAGCTGGGGATTTTTAGCAAGTGATTTTCATTTTGTTAATCCTCTAGAATAATAAATGATGTTTCATTGTAGCAAAAGATTCCTCAAACCCAAGATCCTGATATAGGAAAAACAGGGACGAAAATCTACTCATCAGTGGGGCTCTTATGAGACTAAAGCAGAATATTTCTTTCCTCAAGAGGATATTACTTTTTTCAGCATTCCCTTCTTTCACTTATCCTCTAGACTTACACATCTGCTGCCATATTTGAAGTAATTTTTGTTCATTATAAAAACACTACACTAGCCATCCTATCTTGTAGAATTGTGTCTATATTCATGGACCAAAATAAAACTGGACTGAGTTAGAACAGGCTTACCCATTATTTGCCGGGAAGACAAGATGCAGAAAGGTGTCTTTTCCAGGTAGCAAAATCATTCATCCCTCCACTAATCTCCACAGCAACTAAACCCTCCACACATCCTAGGGAAAGTTTGCAATTGACTACTGTGATGTGAAAATAGCTGAAAATTTGGATTCCACTTTTCAAATGGTAAAGCCTTTTCCTGATTTTTTCCCCAAGATCTCTGTTTACATCATGCAAATGAGCCAATCATTTCAACCTAAATTTAGAACTTTAAGCTTGCAGTTATTTTGATGGCAGCATCTGCACATGGAAGAGCTGCAGGGCCAGGTGGAACATAAGATGGGGCTAGTGTAACTACAAGTTTTTCATCCTATTGTGCATCACATTGGGACTAATAAAATCAGTCATTTTCCCCCAACCAAACCCACACACATTTAAACATCTTCACAGCCTGCAGTGGAATACATTACACACCAAAAAGGTGTCTCAGGCCTGCGAGACACACCTTGTTCAGGAGAATTTATATAGACAAAAATCAAGGAAAACAAAGGAGCGCTGTGTGAGCTTCATGAAGGGATTTAACCTCTGCATTTTCTTTGCAAGCTCAGCCATGCCCCAGCCAGATACATTCCATGTTGTGCTCATTATCTACCCAAAAAGTCTTTGTCTCTGTCTTGAGATCTTTATTAGTTCCAAGTGCCAGAATATTGCAGAGCTACAGTTTGCATCTCTCAATCCCTCATCCTAAACTCCATTCTTTTCTAGTAAGTGTCCTAATACATGATATATTTTTTTGTAGAAAGCTCTATTTCTTTGAGCTAAATATTCTTGAAAATCGAAAGACCTGATAAATTCTAGATGAGTGTCATACAATTAAAGAAGAAGATCTGAACTCTTGGAGAAGACAAGAGTGTATAAACTCTGCGTATTCTCACTTTCCACAGAGTTCATAAACTTAGAAGGCCTAGAGTGTCTAGATGCTTTCAGAGAGGATAACTGCACTGGTGGAGTTATTCTCCTGTCTTTCAAAAAACCCAATTGTACAGGCATCTTGTCTTCCCTGTGAGGTTTGGAATCCTGTCAGCTTAAGCAACTCTTCAGAGAGCCTGAACTCCACTGGTGCAACCAATAAAACATTCAAACTTCTTCCCTTCCAAACTGGCCAACCGCAAAGATGTTGGCTTTTTGTCTTCTGTCTGTGTATATACCTAGGTTAAGCCAAACAGCAGAGATTCAAGAGGAATTACAAACATTGCAGGTGGAGTATTTGATTTGAATTTGCACGTTATATTTAACAACTTGCAGAAACGTTACAATTATATCTAATTATGATAGGATGAAGATGTCTCTAGTGGATTAAGACAGCTACACTGTCCAAGTCACATTGAGAATATTTCCTGGCAGCCACTGGGGAACACGAGTGTCACGTATGTCAGTGAAACCCTCCCTGCAGGCAGGCCAAATGTCAGAACCTACCCAGCCTGTGGCAAATCAGAGAGGGAAGCCGAGAGCAAAGCCCGGAGGAAAGGAGATGGGAATTGCAGAATAGAGGGGGGAGCAAAAGCATTCATCTCCGGAAAGATGTTAAACACTTCTGTCTTTCCTGTTTATATCACATCTTTTGTCTCTGGGCTCAGGAAGGTGTGTTTATTGAGCACTGTGTTTAGCTTGGCAAAAGACAAAGCTGAACATCCCACAGAACATGATGCTGAATGCGTGTTTTCTACAACCTTTCTGGAGCAGTGTGCATAAATGTAATCCCAGAATTATTAAAACCCTATATTCCAGTGCTGAAGCAGGTACCATCAGGTTCAACACAAGACCTGGATGCTCACAAGTGAGATGCTGTTTCATGGCCTGGTCTTTCGTGTGGAATCCAAGAGCAGCATCAGGCACCTGCACCCTATGTGGGGAAAGGCAGGAGCTCCAAAAGAAAAATCCCAACCCCACACCACCTGAGCAAGGAGAGCATGATAGGAAAACTAGAGGACAGGAGTGGATCTGAACACATCCCACCTATGGAAAGAATGTGTCTGAAAGAAGGGGCTGGAAAGGATCAGGAGAGTGACATGAGTTTGTAACTTTAACAGTCAGATCTATAGCCAGATCTGTGGGTCAGGGGTAACCCACCCCTGCAATGGCCAAGATCTGTATTGTAATGGCATAATCTTGCAGAAGCAGAAGCCTGCCCATGTAATCCACTGTAACTTGTCCTATGCACACATTTTTTACATGTAAGCTTTACATATTCTGCCATTTGCTAGATGACTCCATTGTCCCAGATGTATCTTCCTTTTCCATCTGAAAACTTTGTCCAGGAGGATTTTGAGGATTTGCTTAGGTTTTCTGGGTATTTCATAAGCTTGAAGAGGTCAAATGATAGATGCATGCCCATTGAGAGCATAAGGCAGTCATGTAGCTCATGAACAGCTTTTCTAACGCTTTCAGAAACATCAGCTGACTCTCCAGTGTATGTGCTGGAGAATATTATGCATGTGTGTACTAAGTCCAACATTTGTAACGTGTTAGAAGTGCTGGACTGATTGTGGATGTGATTCATGGTAACCCCTGAACTACAGGATAGTCCACACAGAGGATGGCCCTGGTTTGTCCATAGATGCTGTCCAGTGGGAAGCTGTGCATACAACTACAGAATTTAAGCAGGCAAGAGCAAGTCAGGATAAGGAAGGAAGTGAAATTCCAAACAACCATGTAGGACCTGGAAACAAAATGTAACTTCTAAATATTTCCTGCCCAGTTAAAGTTGGCATGCATGACACAGTGCCTAAGCTGGAAATCAGGAGAAGGGCTCACTTCCCATGAAAACTCAGGACTGGGAAGCCCTTCATTAAGCATCACGGTCTCTCTCCTGCTCTCCAGCACCATGTACCAGGGACAACAAACTGGCTTGATCTGAGCCCACCTACACAGCTGACACAGGAGCTTCAAGGGCAGGACTGGGTGTGATGCTGAATGGAGCCAGTCTTCTCCTGAAGCCTGGCACTCATGGAGGCCTGCTACAATTAGCTGGAGCACCTCTGCTATGGGGACAGGCTGAGAGAGTTGGGCTTGTTCAGCCTGGAGAAGAGAAGGCTCCGGGGAGACCTTATTGCAGCCTTCCAGTACCTGAAGGGGCCTACAAGGAGCTGGGGGGGACTTTTTACAAGGGCCTGTAGTGACAGGACAAGGGGTAATGGGTTTAAACTGAAAGTGGGGAGTTTTAGATTAGATATCAGGAAGAAGTTCTTCACGGGGAGAGGGTGGTGAGGCACTGGCACAGGTTTCCCAGAGAAGCTGTGGATGCCCCATCCCTGGAAGTGTTCAAGGCCAGGCTGGATGAGGCTTTGAGCAACCTGGTCTAGTGGAAGGTGTCCCTGCCCAGGGCAGAGGGGTTGGAACTGGATGATCTTTAAGGTCCCTTCCAACCCAAACCATTCTGTGATTCTATGAACTGGTTAGAGCTGAATTTTGTGCACAGAAGGTAGAGTTTGACCACAGATGATAAACTTTAAGGAAACAATTTTGGAAAGCTGCAATGAATGATCCCTGAGACTGCTCCTGCAAGTGTTTTTATACTCATTTTCAACAAGAGCAGCTGAGATTCTGAGTCTTAGAGAAAATGCTCTTCCTTTGAAGTTGAATTAGCATAAACTGTAAGAACACTTGAACTTCCCTCCTGGCTCAGACTAACTGCCCATCACTCACAATAACTTGTTTCAGACTGTGGCCAATAGCAGATATACACAATATACATATAAATATATTAAAAAACAGTCACAGGGCTCATCCACAGTGATCCTTCTCTTGGCCTTTTCTCCCATATTCAGTGGTTTACATCCTTTCAAGCTGAAGGTTGCACCTAGGTCAACATATTTAATAGCATACTTAATCAAACAAGAGATCTTTTCATCTTTCAAAGCTTTCTTTCATAATCACAAGGAGACTCTTTCACACGACCCACCTACCAGAGCAGTTTCAGGGCAGCATTCTGCAGCCTGACACTCCCTGGGAATATCTTCCTACCATCTTGTATTTTACCTCCCCATTTCTTGCTGGCACTCAGGACTGGCTTATCACACTAATGCCAGGCTTACCCACGCAACTTGCAGTTTGGACAATCAATCAGCACTAGCTGTTCAGTTTTCGAAAGCAGTGATTAAGACTTAACTAGCTGTTTCTGAGAGAGGAAGAAAACCTTAAATGCTGATATATTTTCTGCACCGGTACATTACCACGTGTGGGTTTTTGTACTGTGCAATGCACCATCTAAAGCAAACCGGTTTCTTTCTGCACAGGGGTGAGGGCATTTTCCCTCTTCATCCTGTTAGTGAAAAGTCTTGTTGTATTTCAGCGATAGTCCCTATAGCCCATAACTTCATATATAAGTGCCAGGTGTCAGGCGATACGGTGAGCAGAGCTGAGGGAAGACAAGCTTGGAGATGTGACCCCCTGCTCCAGAGACTGCTCCCCGCCACCCTTGCGGGTGCTTACCATAATTCATGAGGGACTCGCAGTTCCATTCCACACCCTGCTGAGGCCTCCTGCAGCTCTCCCATAGCGACGCTTGGTGCACGTAGGGCAAGGTCTGCGACTCCAGCCAGCCCCTGCCCGCCAGCGCAATGATCCCGAAGATGACACCTATGCCCAGGAGCAGGGGTAGGATCCATCTGCACCGCGTGTAGTCGAGGCCGTACTTCACCATCTTCCAGGGCAGGAGGAGGCTGGCGGGATGAGGGTGGCCGTCTCTGCCACGGGCGCAACGGTGCAAAGCGAAGGGTGCTTCTGCAAAGTGAGTGCCGGTACCTGCGAGCGTGTGTGCGGATGTTTGAGAAAAGCTTTTTAATCAGGAGGGACAAAGCAGGGAAGGAGGGAGGGATGAAAGGAGGGAGCTCCACCTAGATTCAGATGAGTAAGAGCTGCCACTGAGCAATAACCAGTTGAGCTGGGGAGAAGCTTCCAGGCTGGCTTTATCTGTGGGATCCTCTGCCCTGCTGACTAGGTAACAAATCGGGTGCTGTTTACCCTCGGCATTTAACGCTTTCCTTCCTGCCACTCCGCACCACCACGAACATCTCACAGCTGTGTTTACACCTTTCTGTCTCCTAAGGGATTTGCATTATGGCAGGCGACTACAGGAGACAAGCCAGGGAACTATTTGCTGGAGAGGGTGGTTGCTTCTGCAACTTGCCACCTGGAGATTGAAAGCTGCTTTTCTGGGACTCCATTTAAAAATAAAATGGTACCTTATTTTTTACAATTGAAAACCAAATTCCTCTAGCTGCTATAAAGCTAAGGCAATAAAGAACGTGTGACTGCTCTCCCTCCCCCTTCCGGGACATAGCTGCCGGGGAAAATAAACAACAAGGCTTGCCATTAAAAAATATAGTATGGTCTGGGTATAGTCTTAGTGGGAGAACAAAAACCGAGCTGTGATTTGGCTGTGGCGTACTAACACTCCCTGCTCTGGCTTGTACGTGTGCTGTCCGGGGCCTGCCAGAGCCTGCCCGCCATGTGCTGTGGGAGCCATGTAGGGATGAACCCTCGTCCCGCTGCGCCCAGAGAGACCATTGAGCCGAGCGCAGGCAGTTTTCTGTCAGCTCAGAAGTGATATAACCACGTTTGCCGCACTTTCCCTTTGAACTAAGGCGTGCGACAACCTTGTATTTTGGTAGGACTCAGTCATGTTTACGTCTGGAAGCAGCTGCACCCGTTGCAGATGGAAGCTGGTTTCTGTGAAACAAGGTTAAGCACAGAGGATGCAAAGGATTCTTTGCTCCCAGGGGGGATTTTGACGTGCGTCTGCACTCAAGTACAGACCTCATTTACACACAGAGATCTGCTACTGCATGGCAGCTTTCACGGTGAAATGTGACATCCATACTGAGCTGCAAACTCCACAGCATCGTGCTGAATTAATATTCATAAATCAATAATGGATGAAATAAAATAAGTTAATAATTTACATTGGATTAATACACTGTACAGGGGAGTGCACAAAGAGGCTCTGGGCTCGCATAGGCCCACACTGGCTAGCTGCAGCACGCTGCCAGCAACTGCCCTGTGGCACAGACATGGCCCAGCATCCCTGCACTGTGAGAGATCCCTCAGGGGCATTCAGCAAGGCTCTACTGGAGCAGGAGGAGACACCTTCACGGATTTGGCCTTTCAATTTGAATGTCACTGAAAGCAACAGCCAGCTTTGACAACACCTCAGCTGCTGTTTTGGGATGGAAATAAGGGATGACCTCAAGTATTTTTTGTAAAGGACACTTGAGGGAACCACCATTTCCTTAGACTATTATGTATCTTCCTTTGTAGTCCGCATTCATACTATCCACAAATTCAGTTATCATTAACCTAAATATAATGTTTAAAATTACACTTACCAGTTCAATAACACTTCAATACATCATTTTCAGTCCTTGATTAAAAAAAAAAAAATTGCATTAAAACCAATGTTGTTTGAAACTCATCCTTAACACAATATGCTGATACCTGCAAGCTGTCCATGTCTATTTACACATTCTTTCTGTTGCCACAGACGAGGTAGAAATGGGCACAATAAATGCCAAAAGATTGTGAGGACATGGATTTGGATATTAAATGGTTTTTAAAAAATGGCTTCAGAAACACTCATGTATGTGTCAGTAGGCTGCAGCTGAGCTTTCACTTAGCTGGCTATATCCAATCTCTTGCCAAGTTTCAATCCTTAAAAAACAGTTAAAGTTTCCTAAAAACTCAGCCTTTTTTTTTTTTTTCTTCTCACAAAAATAAACAAATAATATTAAGCAATTTTGTAGCTGAAATCCAGTATGAAGTCAAGCACTATCAGGTATTTGAGAGCTAGTGTTTGTTGAAGAACAAAATCCTCTTCCCCACTTCTTGAATGCTCAGCCATGTTTCAGGTAGGCATTTATGACTGAAGGATTTGTCATCAGTTTTTGTTATAACTCACCTGTGGATGAATGCATACCATCACAAATGTTAGAATTTGCAAGATAATACCACAGAACACATTATCACGCTGTGAAAGAAAGATGAGTAGTGTCCAATCATCATGGTTGCTTCTTTTTGTTGCCCATCTTTGTCATCTTTAAGTAACTTACAACTCCAAGAAATTGTCACATTCATACAAAGGTAATTTGTGCTATCTGGAACAGCTGAGAGGTAGGCGCCTCCTTGTACTCAAAGGTGACAAAACTCTGATACTCCTGTGGCAAACAGGGGAAAATGGTTCCAGAGGAGGCCACGAAGATGCTCAGAGGGCTGGAGCACCTCTGCTATGGGGACAGGCTGAGAGAAGTGGGTTTGTTCAGCCTGGAGAAGAGAAGGCTCCGGGGAGACCTTATTGCAGCCTTCCAGTACCTGAAGGGGCTACAAGGAAGCTGGGGGGGACTTTTTACAAGGGCCTGTAGTGACAGGACAAGGGGGAACTGGTTTAAATTGAAAGTGGGGAGGTTTACATTGGATATCAGGAAGAAGTTCATCACAGAGGGGGTGGTGAGGCACTGGAACAGGTTGCCCAGAGAAGCTGTGGATGCCCCATCCCTGGAAGTGTTCAAGGCCAGGCTGGATGAGGCTTTGAGCAACCTGGTCTAGTGGAAGGGGTCCCTGCCCATGGCAGGGGGGGTGGGACTAGATGGTCTTTAAGGTTCCTTCCAACCCAAATCAGTCTGTGATTCTATGATTGAAAAGTTTGTTAAGGAGTCTGTGGTTTGAAGTGATGACTTACCCACAATGTGCTTTGTATTTTGAAGTGTATGAGCTGGGTGTTCATGTGGAAGCAAATGCTTTCTCCTTTCCATTACCTGTGGATAGTCCCTCCTGGTCAACACCAGCATCATCTGTTGAAAATGAAGGTATATCATCAATGTTTAAAATGTTAGACTGTAGTGCGCTTTCTGCATCTGAAAATATTCCTATTGAATCTTCATTGCTACTTGAAATAACAAAGGAAACGGTAATATATCAATAAAACAAGCAATTCTATGGCATTAGAGCTAAAAATAAAAATATGGCCTTTTCACCAAAGACACAAATAGTTTTCGTAGTGGAAGAAGAAGCTAAGAAATGACTGGCAGCACATTTCATCCACCTTTATGCTGCCAATCTTGTCAGCTGGTCTGTATGAATGGCTAGACTGACATGGCCTGACGAGCTGTGGTGCATGCTCATGACTTCTGCAGCAAGCGCGTTTTCCTTCTCTAATATTCGCACTGCTTACAAACAAGAAGTCCCCAGAGTTTGTTTTTTAAAAGCTTTGCTAAGATTATTTTATGACCCAGTCTCTTGTGTGCTATCTTACATCTAACAGGTCACCCTGAGTAATTGAGAAACATTTTCTGCATGAGTTATCGTAAGTCTTATGACTATTATTATTACCTTTATTAATCCATTTACAACCACAGGTCCTTTTTTTTCTGATCATGCCAATCTGGTGTTTCCCATTTCCCATTGGAGAGGTCTGAAATTGGAATATTGCACTACAGATATTGTTCTAACCACAGCCCATAGAGTGATACAACGCAGTCAACAAAATCCTACTTGAGCTAAATTGTACCTTCTGGTCACTCTCTGTAGCCTGCATCACCAGGGCACCAAGGCAACAGTGTTCTCAACAACACTAATGTTTCATCCACAGTAAACACGTGTAGAAAAATACTTTTAGATACCGCAATTTTTCACAAGGTAATCCAAACTGCAATTCCTTTACGTTAATTAGAAGGATGCTGGAAATGCATTTTTAATAGAACCTGACTCTATCTGATTGCAAAATAAGAACACCCTCCTAAAAAAATGAAGCCAGTTGAGATCTTGCAGGGTCCCACATACTGGGCCTGTCTGAGGGACTCTCCCGCAGTGGCTGGACACTGCGACTCCTCCCTGAGGCTTGTGGTGACTTGGGGGTGGCCAGTGCTTGGTCCTGCAGTCACCCGGCTAGGGAAGCCTTCCTCCAACTGCCTCGGGCAGCACAGGAAAGCTCTGCAGAGGTTGGAGACTCCCCTGTTTGCTGGCTGCTGAGCTTGGAGGAAAATTTCCACGAGGTCTTGCTAAGACTTTTAGCAAGAGCATCCAGAACCAGCTTGCTGTCAGACCACCAAAGCCTGCCTCATGCACAGCACTCACCAACTCCTGTTGGTAAAGCAGACTTGCCTCGACGGGCCAGTGCTTGGGCTGAAAGCGAATTTCTTCCTTTCCTTGGTGAGGTTACACGTGCGAAAACCAGGTTGTCACAAGAGCAGGTTTTAGCAGCTGCATTGCAAACATGGAACTGCAGCCAGTGCTGCTGTTCCTGTGATCAGTTCAAGGCTGTGTTAGGAAAATACAAATTAGGAAAACACAAAGATAGCAAAATACAAAATTAGGAAAACACAAAAGTCTCTGTGTGCCTGAACGTGGATTTCATTTCCAGCTAGTTTTTGCTAAAGAACACAGTTTCTTCAGGGTGGGCTCTATACTCTAAACTGGAAGGTTTAATCCCCCCAGTTATTTCTTATGGATGCTCTGCAGAAGTTTGAGGCAATCAGCCTACCACCCCAGGCAAACGCCTGACATCAAGACTCTTCCGTAAACCCACCACCTGCTACCAGCTGAAACGGCTTCTGACAACGGTCAGAATGGTCAACGTAAACACTGTGGGGGTCTGCATCTTCCTTGGGTGTGTGTCAGGACTGCAAGCTCTCTCATGGACATACATGAAGCTTGTTTCATACAGGGTTTCCATGAAATTGCATATAAGCCGTTAAGGCAGCATCATGCAGCCCTGTTCTACATATGGAATAATTATATGGAAACTACTTGCTTTGGCCCCACAACTTCTCTGTGACCTAGCTAGGCTTGCTAAATAGTTGTCCAATTGTAGTGGATTGCAACAGTAACTCCATTTAAAACATAGAGCTCAGCTGCCTTAGGAGAGGAATAAAATCAGCCTTATGCAGATAACTCCCAGGGGCCACACCTTTGCTACTTACATCTCTCTGTCAAAGAAACAGCTCTGCTTTACTGTGTCTTACGGGTCAGTTGGGAACTGCACCAGCTACTTCTTTAAGCACTTTGAGATTTACAGATAAGACATGCATACCAAGCATATCTTTAAGAGTTTCGGCCATGAATTTTCACTTTGAGATTCCTCAGCCAAATGTAGGGTTTTGCTGAAGCCAAAAAGTTATATGAAAATGACTGCTTCAGTTTTGCTATGGGATTGATTTTAAAAGTGGGATGAAATTAAAATGGTGGTCTCCTATCAACATTTTCAACTTTTCCTATTGTCTTGATACAAAATGCCAGTAAGGATTTTCCCAAATTTTGTTTTGCAAGTTGTTCTGTCTTTCTATTGCAAATCAAAACAGAAATTAATTTTCAATTATCATGATTCATCTAATTTTTTTTAATCACAATAAGCTCTGCTTAATTCTTGTCTTACGGGATTGCTAACACAAAAAGAGTTTAAAAATAGGCTGTCTACTGAAAAGGGATCATAATGGCCACACATCAGCTCCTGCCCCAATTATATGCCTCCGTGTGCATTCAAGACCAGACAGTCAACTAACTAACCCATAATCATTTCCCAAGGCAGTGGAGGACAGGAGTTAGCTGGCTTTTAGGCTCACAGTTTCGTGTGTGAGTGCTCACTCTGATCCCTCTCAGACCCAGTGAACCCTGATTTCTGGTGTGCCCCCTTGACGCTTTTAATTTTTAATATTTATAAAATATTTCCATATTCACAAAGATCCCTGTGGAAAATAGTATGTGTTGCCCACATTCCCATAAACAAATAAAAAGCAACAGTCATACCAATCCTTCTAGTAAATATTATCAAATTCTGCGGACATACTCAAGTGGAATATTATTCATGAAAACACTTATATTTATTATTTATATCATACAATGCATATTGCTTATCACACATTATTATTAATTTATATTATTTATAGTAACAATATTTGTATTATAAACTCTATGTGCATGTGTTCCACAACAGTCTTCATTATAAATTCAGTTTATTAAATTTAGGTATTCAAAAAACATAATTAAAAAACCCCTTTGTATTATTCTGACAACTCCCAACAACTCTACAGAGGCAAAAATTAGTTTTTGCCTGGAGTTTCTGGATGTTGACCTCCATAGCTGGGGTAGCTTGGCTACTCCACATCACACCCTGACTACATCACACCTTTGGATGCCAGGAAAGCCCTAACAAAAGGCTGCTTACTATACCAGCCCAGACCTACGCCCCTGATGCACGGGACCTATCTTACAAATATGCTGCACACGCACAGCAAAACTGACACATTCTTGGGCAATGGGATCTACACGGATAAACTGCTGCAGCCGTGCAGTAATGCTGACCTATCCCAGGTGGTGTGGACTCACCGCAGATGGATTTCACTACTGTGCGTGTACCTGTTACAAGAACAATCAGAAACTCGGCCTCACTACTTTTGGCAAAC
This sequence comes from Eurypyga helias, assembly GCF_000690775.1. NCBI lineage: Eukaryota > Metazoa > Chordata > Aves > Eurypygiformes > Eurypygidae > Eurypyga > Eurypyga helias. The sequence goes on from NW_010249586.1 coordinate 31,144, forward strand.
ACCTCTTCCTGATTTGCTCATGCTTTATTCTGGTTGTGAATCATCTCCCAAGTTCATTTTAAAATCTGCGCAGCTTCAGTTACTAGCACAGAAACCTGTTTTTGAGGGTGCTGTGCCGTACTGCCAATAATCTCCACTGTTCTGCGTTCTGGAAGCAGTACCTCTGCTCTCTTGGCTGTTGTGCATCTCCTGAAACATTTTGATTTCCATTGATATGTGTTTGGTTTACCGTTAATAAGAGCTAAATGATCTCAGCAACTCTACCTCTGTGTGTGTGTGTAACCTTCCTTCTAGTACGTGGGTGATTTTGTTTCTATAGTGCTTATCATCGTAACAACCTTCTCCCCACAAAAAAAAATTACCTTGAATGATCCGTTACTACACTGAATTGATTCATGTATGTATTTGAGGTCCAAAAGTCCCTAGATGCAGGATGTGAAGGTCGGGCGAATAATTCTTAAGAATTCTATCTTGTCAGGGAATTGTCTACAAAATGAGTCACTTGTTACGTCAAGTAAAAAATACAAAATCTGAGTGGGGAGTGGCAGCTGTTTCCCATATCCATGAAATTTAATCATTAATCATCCCATTCAGGTCATTTAGCCTTCCCCAGCACCCAGTCATACATGGTTTTCATTGCTCATAACTCCCCCTCAGATGAGGGCCATGTGCTTGGTTTCTCCCAGACTGCTCTTCCTCCTCTCCAGGGTTGGGTTATAAGGAGCTACCCGGCAGCCTGAAGCTTGCAAGGGTTGTTCAGGGGATTTTAATGAGCACAGGATCAGGCTGCAGCTGAATACAGTCTGGTAGGTAAACAAGAGTAGAAATGTTCTTCATGTCAAAAAAATGGGCATTATACAAAGCCTCCAATTATAGTCAAAGCATTTAGTAAAATCTGACAGAACAAAAATATTTTCCCTAATTGTCTATTTAAAATTAAGAGTAATTAAAGGAGGGGGGGGAAACCCAAACACAAAAGAAGTCCATGCAAGCTGCCAGAATCTAGGGTGGTGTGTTTCAAAACCAAGACATTTAAGGGAGAGGACTGCTAAAAAAAAATCAGAATGGTGAACCTGTCTTTCCAGAAATCAGAAGCCACAAGCTGGATTAAGGCAGCAACGGCTGTCAGGAGATTTGTTCTCTGTAAAAACACAGAGGGAGAAAGAGTTGTTCAGTATATGGAATATCACTAGCACAGGGCTGTATGCGGGCCATGCATAATCTGAGGTTAGAAATGGGAAGATTTCTCATCACAGGAGAAGTGCAGTCTTCCACTGAAAACAGCAGATGAGTACTTATTCTTTTTCTCCCTACTTAAAGTTCTTGATCAGTATATGAAAGCTATTTGGCACAGTTTTCCTAGAAAAAGAACAGGCTTCCCACATCCAAGACTTCCTGTAGACCATAATAGTCTTAAAATCTTTAGGGTTCCTCCTCAAGTTGTGATGCATTTAAGAGGTTTTGGCTTAGCACAGAGTTTTCTCTGCCTGGCACTTCTGCTGAAAGCGCACAGGGGTTTTGCAGTGTATACCCAAGCTTATTTGACTAGAAAATGAAGTTGTTGCCTCCTGGGCATATGAGGTCTTCAACTTATTAAGCTGACACTTAATGGATACTGATACTCACGTTAAGAGAAGTAAAGAATAGCTATTTGCTTGAGTTTATGAAATGAATCCATGAACCACAAACAACACAGTTTCTACAATCATCAGTTAAAACGGTTTTAATTAAGCCACCACATTTGAAAGGAGTGCCACATACATTAGTATCACTTGAGAGTAATTAATGACTATTTGCAATAGCTTTCTCCTAAACATCTTAATTGTGTAACATGCTGGTTATGCTTCCACCCCTCCCAGTACATTCAGAGCCAAGTCTATTTTACATTTGTGCTTTTTTGACAAGTTATGACAATGCTTATAAAAAACCCCATACAAAATACTTAAGTTACGCTAAACCCTATTACCATAGCATCCTTCCCCTCATTAGGAAGGGCGTCCATTTTCTTATGTCTTTTCTCCTTCTCAGCTATAGCTGTGCAAGGATTTCCCAGACTTGGAATCCCCTGCTGTGTTTTGAATCCACTAGAAAGCTAGGTACTAAAGTCAGTCATGATAAAGAGAAGTCTACACAGTATTCCCCACCAGCCAGTATTGTACAGAAAAACAAACAAACAAAAAGACATTGGTCACAGGATTCTCTTCTTCTGCAAGAATCATAAATACAGTTGATTGCATAGACCACGACTGAGCTTGTAACACAGTTCTGAAGTCTGCAGATGTTTACACTCTGTAAAGTTATAAAATACAGGCCTGGAAAGGACCTTCAGAAATCACACGGCCTTTCCAAAACAGGATCACATGCAATATATGGAATTACCAAATTAAAAAAGGTGTTACAAAACAGAAATCTATACAATGTATAATACAAGAAAAATTGGGCATTAAAAAGGCTTAGTTCAAAACAACTTTAGCTGTACAGTATGCTGGTTAATGCTTTTTAAGTTCTAATTTGTACATGTGCATGAATACATATACCCACACACTCACCCTCTCCTAAGTACTGTAAGCCCCCAGCTGCTTGTTACACAAAGTAACGCACAGCATTTGCTTTCCACCCTACCTGTACCCCCTCAGAAGTCTGTCTCTGCTACAGCTACTTCCCCCATAGCTGGAAGAAGACCTCCACAAATGAGCCTCTTCCCTCTTCTTCCCCAGCTGAAGAAAGCTCTGACAAAGATTATAGACCATAATTAAATCCGCTGCATGCCCATGACCAACACAGACTCAGCTCTGCCTCACTGGAATACTTATTTGGGATCGCTGGCTCCAGACACACAAGGTAGGAGCCAGCCAGATTACTCCCAGAGACGGGTGTCTGTATGAAGTTTGCATACATAAATTGCTCACAGAACTGCTTTTCTATTTTTACCTGTTATCCCTAGTGACTCACAAAGCATCTCCAAACTCTGGAGTACCTATAGTATGCTTTAGAAATTTTTGGAGGTTTTCAACACCCAAGACTTCCCTCCAAAGCTCAGCTGATAATTAAAACACTGCATTTTTAAATGGTAGACATAAAGACCAGTGTATGTTTTTACTCAAAGTTGTTTTCTAAATCAGCATCCCTCAAACATAAGTAAAAATCTATGTAGCTCAACATCTTAACTTTTATTGATTCTCTCTATGACAATGTTAAATTACACGTGGCTCCGTCACAAGTGCTGCAGCGGCCACAAAACCGCCAATAGGTGTTACATTAGCCACTGTTACGCACACCAGCTCCATGCTCAAGAGGAGCTCTCCATCCAACAACACCAACTGGTGGAAGATAAATTTTAATTTTCTTTTCTCCTTAATTCAAATAGCTAATAGTCCACAATAGTCCAGTAACGGGAATGAGAAGAGATTCTTAGGCAGCAGGTGACTGTGATAGTCTCAGGGAAGTTCCTTCCTTGGGACTGACTTTGGTAGAAGAAAAAGCATTCTTTGGAAGGCTGTTTATTCCTAGTTCCATTTAAGGCAATTTTGTCAGGAGTGAAAACAAAAGAAACTTGCAGTTCCCTCTAATGGGTTTTTGAAAATCTCTCCTCTTCCTTTCTACACTTGAAACACTACATCTTCATGCATAAGCAAATGTTGAATAAAATAAGGATGACTCAATTAGTTGGGAGGGGAAGGGACAAGTAAACCACCCAAACTGAATCGACAGGAGAATACATAATGAGTACTTTGGGCAAAAGCTATTTGCTTAAAGATGCTAATGTTTTTACTTATTTATTGCCAGGGCTAGTAAGAAATACTCCAGAAAAATACGGTGGTTTCTTTCAGTCTCCTATAATCGCACCAAATTTACAGCAGAGGTACTCCTCTGTTGTTTTGACAGTTGATTGTACTTGGATTTAATCTTTCAATTTAAGTATGGTGCTCTCTCTGGGGAAGAGTAGTAATAGGTAGGCTTGATGTTTCCCAGGACTTCGTCTTCCCAGTTGGGGAGGCAGCAGAAGAAGAAAGCACAACCTATTACAACAACAGTGCTGGCCCAACCAAAGCCATAGGCCCAGCTGAACATATTATCTCCCGTCAGTGGAATGTCTTCCACGAATTTCACTGGGTAGATGACCAAGCCTATGATCTGGAATGCAGCTAGAAAAAGAAAGAAAGAAAAGCAGGAGTAAGTGACAGTGAATGATATTACATTTCCCAGTAAAAAAAGGTACCTGGGGATAACTGCTAGCCCTTTTAAGAACAGCTTCAGCCCTACAATCCAATCTGCATTCCTACAGATGTATGTGACTCCTAGCCAAGGCCGATCCCCATGCCTCTCTGGGTGCCACAGCTATGGCTGACACTGCCAGGCTGTTACGGCACTCACCTGCATGCCACGACCAGCCCTGTCCTACAGTCATCCTGCAGTGATCCCTGCAGAGCCAGTTACCTCCCGCTTGTAGCGCAGCCCCATCATGCTTCCTCGCCGTGGGAAGCAGCCAGAGCTCTCAACTCCTAAGTCTTAGCACGCGACAGGCAGGGTCAAAGGTGTTGGTTGCCCCCGTACACTGCTTTTGGGAAAGTGTTAACTGACAAAGGCCACTGGAGCTTCCCTAACCATTATCCTCTCGGAGCGTAAATCAACTTTCCCTTGTTCCCTGTGAAAATGAGTCATAAGCCAGACAAAGCCAGCTTAGTTCATAAGGGAGGCTCCACCTAGCATGTTTTTCTGCTGATGCCTGTTTTACATCTAAAATAACCTTGCCTTTGTGCTCAGCCTTACCAACAACAAAGAGCAGGCCTCCAATTCCTCGCACAAAGTTGAAGCGGAGTATCTCGATCGAGAACGCGATGACTGCGAGAGCGAAACAGATGACCAGGATCACAAAGCCAACGAGGTACGTGGCAGCTGCTGCTCTCCCCCATCCTTGAAGAGAAAAGGAAAAGACATTACATACAGCAGTGAACTGAACTGTGGGTCACCACAGGTCTTTGGTTTCCTTTAAGCATTTTTTGTTGAAATCCTGTACTGTAAGAAGCATGGCCCATGTCAAAGCAATACTGGATGCCTCCAAAGAACACAGCTGCAGAGCAGAGGGGCACCATCACTGGTCAAGCAGCACAGAACTCCCTACCCACCACCTCATCCTGCTGAGAAGAGGGACATAATGCAGCATGGTAAGAGAGAACACCTCCAAACTCCGTGTCTGTAAGACCCACAGTCATCTGAGCAGATAGGGCACACAAACGCTGAGAATGTGCTTTACCGTTACCGTTCCTGTTCGACATGCAAGTTTACAAAACCACTCCTATGCATGGGGAAGTATGAGAGCAGGCAAGAGGGAACCACCACAGGAGATAACTGCTGGGAAATAATAGCGCTGTCAGCATAGAGCTTCTTGCCCGTTTGTTTATGACAAGAATAATGCATTTGCAGCAGAAGTAGCATGACCAAAAAGAAACAGATTTGGAATAGGTGAAGTGAGAGATGACAAAGCGAAAGCTCTTGAAGATAAATATCAATTCACAGCTGAAAAAAAAATTAGAAACAGCTAAACTGCAGAAAGTGGAGAAGAAACAGCAGAATCTGAGGTAAAGTGGAAGAGTCCTCTTTGAATCATTACTTTGGCATTTGGTGGGACAGGATGGTGCAGATTCTAAGTGTGAAGCAACTGCAGGCTGGAGAGGCTCAGGCACAAAGCAAATGGCCTTATCCCAGCAGAACAGCACCAGCGCCCAGAATTCACTCACCACAGATCAGAGCGGGAGCAACAAAGGTAGGAAAACCTCCAAGAAAAACAGCTGGCAGTTCCCCTTTTCCAATAACATGGACTTGTGAAGAGGCCCTCATCACGGCCTGACCCTGTGCTCTTTAGAAACCAAGCAGGAGCTCAGGTGAGCCCAATGCAAACAACAAGAAGCAAAGGTGTTCCCTCCTGGAGGCAGGATACCTGCCCACATGGGCTAAACTGTAAGGCTCCAGTCAGCTTCCATCACAGCTCGATTCCCACCTCTGCACAACCTGGGTTTCTACTGTCACACATTCAGGCAGAGCTAGGGCCAGATCCCGAGCTCCCTCTAATGTAGGAATAAAGATAGCAGTGAGATCTAGGTCAGAATATTTCCCAAGAAAAACGTGTCTTTCAGAGCTGTCTGTTCCAACAGAGCTGAAGTGGCTCTGGAAACACCCTGATTTCAACATAACCTCTGTTCTTTCCGTGTAAAAACTAAGAGAAAAAGGACAGTGAGACAGCAAACCTTTTCCTAAAGGGTTAAAATCCTCCACCATAATTTATGGACTCTACTAGTTACATAAATGGGAAAAACCAGTAATTTGAGACACAGAATGCAGTAAAACCCTCTCAGGTAATTGATGTACCTCTTCCACGTACATCCATAAAGTCTCTGAAAGCAAAGCATTGTTTTACAGCCATTTTCACTAGATCAGTCTAAACTGGTTCCCCACGCCCCCCCATTCCAATAGCAAAAGCAAAATACAGCACCCATCCCACAGCCAAATCATGGCCTAAAACCCCCAGCCACCACTGCTGACACCCAAAGACAGCCATGCTGGCATAGCAAGGGTAAAGAAAAGTGTTTTCTTTTCCCTCTCCCCTCTTGAAACTACTCAAGACAGCAAAACCTTTTCAAATTAGTTCTCCTTCAGCCAGTTGTGCATGTTTCACAGCCCTTCCCTAAGAGAGTGCTGTGGGGCGAGAAGGGAGGGAGGGAGGGAGGACACCCAATGAGTGTCAGGAGATTAAAGCTATGTCAGTGGTCTGATAAAATCTTTTCACACAAAATATTCTCTGACGCACATAACGCAGGTACTGGATATTGTCTCCACAACAGGATTTGTTTAAGGATAACTAATATAAAGGGTTATTTAACCATTACACACAGCCAACCCAGGAAAAGTGATTCAGACTACGTGACCCAGGAATGCTATTTAGCTATATTTGTCCCATTAAGAAAAAAAGCAGAAGAAGGAACACTTGGTTATCAAAGGATATTCCCTTTCAGATGCATTACATATGCTGGCACAGCGTAGGAAGCCGACTCTGGTATCTGCCTGATAAAATTTAGGTTGCAAACTCAAATACACCTGCAGGTTAGACACCATGAGGGTGGGTGCAACACAAACATGACTGGTGGAAATACGAGCCAGAAAGCCCCCAGTGCTCTCTCTGCTATTTCTGTATCCTCTGTGCTTACTTCACAAGCATAACAAGCTTGTAGCAGCCCTGGCTCTGCTCAAAGTGATTTATTTTCTCGTCTCTGGCGATAGGAAAATAAGATATAGCTGTAGGAGATGACTTGAGGTTAATCCTTCTGACAGAACCAGCTTTGTTTCAGGTCTTCAGAAACAGGGCAGTAGAAGGTACCACCATGATGAAATTCGGTGGGTTTTGTGCTCATGTGTGACAGAACCCAGTGCTGGTGACCCCATACTCTCCTCTCGCTGGATTATCTCCTCAGCAGCAGTTACCGATGGGTTGACAATGGTAAGATCAGATAGGACTGAGTCATAGGTACTGCCCACCGTGCTGGATGGGTCTGCTCTGGGCAGGACCAGACCACAGCCATCGAACGGCAGGCCGCCCACGTGAGCATTGGTGGGAGCCGTGGGAAAAGCAGTGAAAACTCTGGACTGGTATATATATATGCAATGTAAGAGAAACCTCAAAACATTAACTGAAAGTCTTTTTAAGTAGTGACTGATCGTAAAGTTTGGGGTAGGTAGCTGCACCCTTACCGAGTGTAGGGTGCAGCCCCTGGCAATCTCCTTTCCACCACAAACCGTTGCTAGCCCCACAGAAGGGAGATCTTCCAGCGGAGGGGCTGCTGCAGGGCTCCAACTGAAACTGATGTTTCTCCACAAAGGTTCCCCCTGATCCCCGTACCTACCAAGCCAGGCTTTCCCAGCTCCTCCCAGGGGCTCCTGAGATCTGACTGAGCCCCCCCCAGGCACCCAGCTCTTTATCTCTGCCTGCAAGATCCTCCGCCTACGGCTCCTGGCTGCCGGGAGAGGAGGGGTGTGCGTTTACAGTCTCACTGCTACCCTAAAAGCAGGAGAAACGTGCTCACACTCAGAGAAGGACAGATCAGTCCCAGTTTCTAGCTGGTTTGTGCTCAGAAATACCTTATAATCATGAGGCATTTAACCAGAATTTAAGTTTTCCATAAAAATATTCTCAGTTCCCATCATTCGGCAGAGAGAGTATTTCTTACTCAAAATAGGCATAAATAGGATGTCTGTTGATGTAATTAAACAATAACACCACAGTAACTTGGGGCTGCTTAAATAGAAGACCAGAACAGTTGGAGGTATTAGCATTCCCCAAATTGGCTTTGCCTCAAAGAAGAGTCAAGTTTTTCATCTAATCAGCAGAGAAGTATTTACCAATTAGGTGGTGTTGAAAGAACATTATAGACTTTTAGCCCCCAATATTTTTTAATTATTAGAAAGGATTAAGAGTTTTATTATACAGCTTGATTAACGTTGACTATGGAAAGGAACTAAGCTGCAAATGTTATCGTGCAAATAACTAGGAGGTGTTGGGATTATTTAAAGTTAACAACGAACACAAGTAATGTGATGAAGTAAAAAAAAAAAAACAAAACCAACAGAACAACACAACACTACCTTAGTATTCGGTGTGTTTCCTGATTTTATTTGGCAGTGCCTCAGCCTTATCAGGGAGGAGATGGAAGCTCTACAGGGTAGGATATTAAAATCTAGATTTCCCTTTACAAATTAATAAAACAACTGGGAAAATAGTGTAGCAGGAAGTTGAACTAGCACAGGATTTGAAGTAATGAGCCTTTCTCATCTTTGTTCACTTATTTACAAGAGCAGAAGCTACTTGTTAGCTTGTGAATAACTGGAATCTCAGGGTAGAAATTTTTACCATGGTGTGCATAGATGAGGCACGCTTTTAAACTGTAGTTATAATATTTTTCTATATATAAATGGCAGTAGCAATTCTTGTTTAGCCTTGAGACCCCATTACATAGAATGCCCCAAAATATCTGCTTTTGTTGATGAATCAAAGGAGTAGTGGAATGCGAGCAAGAGAGCGCTGTCAGTAATATTTTCCTGCTCACATAACATGTGAAATTCCATGGTAGCCTGACTGGTGAAGAGAAGGTATGTGCATACCCATCACGAGCACAGGACAGCCCAGAATCAAAGGTTTGCCACGAGGGCTGGTTGGGAATTAATCCTGGGAATCACAGCTCTGTTCTGGTTTTAGGACTGCAGGAAAAGAATTGCTACACTACCAAACTATTAAATAAAATCCCTCTAGTACAAACTTCGCCACTTGGCTTTGCCAGGAGCTCGGGAGAAGCACAAGCCTATACATTTCCAACTTCTAACGGCCTGCGGGTTGCTAGCAGTGGAAGTGTGCCTGCCTGGGGGCCAGCAAAGCCCACTGGCAGGGGCACCAGACACGCCAGCTCGCTGGGACCTTTTACCAGGGAGTTTCAGTAAACGTTTCCTGGGTGTAGGCAGGAACACCAACTGCTGCACCTCTTCAATTAGCATTTTCTGAGTGCCTGCACTTGGCTGAGACTACAAACCAAGTTATTTTGTCTCAGACACAACCTGGCATCGTAAATCAGACAGAAGCATGCTGGAAAAGAGGTGTACTGGAAAGATAACCATACCTGTAACATTCCTCCTGTATTTACCTGGCCCCTCCGTGAAGTCCACACAGGCACTCAGCTTCACCAGTAACCTGTGGTATCAAAGTCCATGCCTCTAGGGACGCGGGTACAGTGGTACAACCGCAGTGAAACATGATTCACAAAGGCTGGGCTCTGGCTCCTAGGTTTCACCTTTTTTTTTCTTTTGGCACTTACTAAGGATCCAGATGAATGTTTCCCTTTTCCTAGGTCGTTGTACTAGTATCACCTGGCTGTTATGAATATGAGACAGTTAACCTCCATGGGATCACCTTTACTGCACACATACACGCTCATCTTCTACAGTGACAGTTCAAAGCAAAGTCCCTGGAAGCAGCTGTTCAGAACTGGGAGGACACAGCCACCCATAAATATTACTCCTAAACTAACAGCATCAGCACTATAAAAGACAACCACGCTCTCCAAGTAACCACACTGCAAACAATCCTTGCCATATCTGATGGCTTACTGAGACCTTTTAAACATGCAGTCAACAGTTTGATCTTGCAATGGTCCAGACTAAGTCATCTTGAGTCACATTATAGCGCAGTACAGCAGCTCTGCATTGCCACATTTTGACAATACACAGATGCTGCCAGCCAGATACTTCCCAGACACAAACCAGTATGAAGCTCTAAACTAAATCCTTCCCTGCCTCCCTACCAAATGACATCCCAGTCTTCTTTCTTCCTTTCCCTCTTGTGGGATTTGCAAATGTGCATTAAGCAGCAATGCAGTTTAGGAGACATTCCCATTTGCAAATTTTTGTTTGTCTGTTCCTGCCCCTTTTTCCACCCATTTAAAATAAGTGACTCGCCTGCTTTTTCTCTTCCTCTTCAGCTCAATTAAGAAACTGTCTAATGGAGCTTTCTATTAATGGGGATCTACTCCGAAGTTTTCATTTCATCAGAAGAGCCACAGGATGGTTAGTGCAGAGTAGTTATTGTATGCAAAACACAAGTTACGCATCTCAATTAATTAACTTTTATTTTCCTGCAGCAGTGCTGTAAATGCCTGCTAGGCATTTTTTTCCCTTTGTAAATACCCTCACCTATTCTAAGCCTAATTGCATTAGCATAGAAAAAAGGAAACAAAATAAATCAGACCTGAACTCATATGTTACATCCTGTCTCTAGATGTAAACAGTATTTGAGCAGACAGTGACACTGATGTCGTGATAATTAGAGAAGACGCAAAGTCAAGTCAGTCTAAACAAGCCAAGGATTTAAATAAATTTTGGGTTAAATAAGCCAAGGCTTAAATAAGCGAAGTCAAGGATGCTATTCCTCTTTGAATTCCTCTTTGACAGGTTGTTAACTAGAAAAGCCAGGAGAAAGTTGCTTTTGCGCCGTAATGCTCAGGACTGACACAAAGCACACACCCATCAGTACGGAGGGACGTGAGAAGCAGTGTCCCTGCAGGAGAACTGCAAATTTCAGCAGATCTACAGTATTAGTACTTCTTCCCTGTGCAACGCAAACTTCAGCAACTCTACTGCACCAGCTTTTCTTCTCTGTCTAATGGGGAACACGGATATTTTTGTCACACCAGGCGGACCTCTTCCACCTACAGTAAGACCTGGAGTCACCACCTGACTGAGAAACGAAGCCACTGCTCTTGCAATATATTCAAGACTTGGCTCACACGAGTGTTGCAATGGAAAGCTTCTGGAAGTCCGCTGCCGCGCTCAGCTCTCCCGGCTGAAACACACCCTCCCCGCTTCCCAGTCCCCAAAGTGCCCTCGTCCAGGATCTTAAGGCGCGTCTGCTTATTTGTCCAGAAGTACTTTGTTTGAGGGAAAAGCAGATGTAATGAGACCGGCTGTCGTGGTTTAACTCCGGCTAGCAAAATCCCACGTTTTCTAAGGAAAGAAAAAAAAAAACCCCACCAAAGTCCCCCAAGATCCCAGAAACTGGGAGTGTGCAGTAAGCATATTACACTGGCCATGCCAGATATAAAAGCAGCTCAGCAAGTTAAAACAGAGGCATAACCATACCCTGATTCAGGCCCCAGTGCAATAGCGAGGTATGTTCCTGAAACAGCATTTTTCCCACCTGTAAACCCACATCAGGCCCTTTTAAGCTGCAGGTCGGGAGGCATCTGAATACCCAAGTCCCCTTGGGCAGGCAGGGTTTAAATGAAGGTGCCCGTTCCCTCGGAAGGGCAGGGGGAAGGCAGGCCTGCGGACAGCCAGGCGCGGCGGTGCACGGGACGCGCCGTGGGACGGTTTCCACGCTCCCCGTCTGCCC
>NW_010249587.1:0-14741 GCF_000690775.1 Eurypyga helias
GAGGGAGGGACCACCCCTGCGGAGCGGAGCAGGGCTTCCCTCCCCCTTGGCTCTGTCGGTGCTCCATGCAGGGGGGACACAGAGCAGCACGGCATTGGGTTTGGTTGTTCCTGCTGGGAAGCAAGTGCCGCACGCCGGCCCCGTGTGGGAGTGGGATCTTGTGCTGAATAGCAGCACTCTCCAGTGCAAATGCTGAGTACGTTGCCCTGCGGAGCTCCCAGCCTGCCGTGGTGCCAGTGATCTTCCCACTGGTGTGCACTGAAAGATCAGCACCCTGGCAGCAGGAGGGCAGTGGGAGGAAGGCCCAGCACCCCGTGACTCAACCGGTGTGGTGCTGCTCTCCGGGAACAGCCTGACAAAGGTACAGTCAGTGACAGCCACCTCCTGCTGGTGATGAGTCAATCACAAAGTACCCGGAGATATCTCCAAAAAGATACCTCCAAAAGAGATGTCCAGCCTCGGGATGACCGCCAGCATCCTCGCAGAGGCATAAAAGGGAGATCTTGCAAGCCTCTGCCTTTCCCACAGGAGGAAGAGCCCCCTCCAAGGGAGGTGAGCCAAAGCAACACCCCAGCTCCATTTGATGCTGTCCAATTGATTTGAAATCATCCCAAGCTGGAAGGACCCATCAAACCCAAAAGGCAGTTCCAAGGCTCTGCCTTGCCTTTCCTAGAGTGTCTTGGTGTTTTCACCATGGAGAAGTTGCAACTTGGACCTGGGGTTACTTTGAACTGTCCCCAGCATAATTTCTGAGGTAGTGTGAGCAAAAAACAATGAAAACATAGTGTTAACTTGGTGGCACCTTCTCGTATACTGGAGCTGCATCACCTGTTGCCTTTGTGGAAGCTGATTGGCCCTTTGTAGGCAGGGGATGACAGAGGAAGTGCCTGGTTTTGGAAATGAAAGGACCCAAACAATCAATATCAGAAGCATCTTCATGTTTTCCACTTCCTCAGCATCTTCATCACCCCCATCCCTTTGCTGCACTGCCCTGACAGGACCTGGAAAAGGGGATGGCCAGTGGTACCTCGATGCAGCCCATTGTCAGTCCCATTGCAGATGTGTCCCCCTTGTTCCCAGGGGGGCTGTTGAGTGCGCCCGGGTGTCCCAGGGTCATCCCTGACCATGTGCTGTGCCGTGGTAGGGAGACACTCCCGAGTCCTCAGCAGTCTCCAGGATGCCCTGCGGCACAATGCAAGCTGATAGTTTTCTCCCCCTTGAGATGTGTATTTACGCTCACTTTGCCTTGGTTCCTCAGGAGATAGGGTTGCTCTCTGCTCTCGTTTTGGACAGATCCAAGGCTGGGGGCTGTTCTGAGCCTCTTCAGTCGAGTACATCTGGTAAATCTCAGATTTCAGAAGAGTTTCATGTACTTGCAGGACATTCATTTCCCAGCAATAGGGCTCAGAATGGCAGTGTGACAAATCAAGAGGGTTATTTCTGCAGGAACCTGTCTGTATTAGAAACAGATACAATTTGTATGTGTGTAAATAAATCCAAACCAAATCAGGTCCTTCCTACTTTTTTTTTTGTGTAAATACACAAAGGAACTGTCAGTCCTAACTGCCTCTGCCCTTAGAGTAAGTGCAGTGAAATGAAACAACCCTAACATGTTTGCTAGTAAAGTACCATCAACTCAACAGTGTAACTAGAAAAAAAAAGATTCACTGTCATCTCAAGGCAATCATTTGTGTACCTACTGGAGTAATGTCATTATTTAAGCATTTTCACATGCATTTATGATATAACTGTGAGGCTCCAGCAAAAGCAGCGGGGCTGGACTTGGTTAGCAACCTGCGTTATGAACGTTTAGAATCATCAGTTGCTGGTGAAGGGCAGGCTGTCTGACGTGTGTACCCAGCGGAACAGCGGCTGAACACCAGCTTCAGCTCAGCATCTTTATTGGGACTTAATTTTTCACAAATACAGCTTTGGGAGAAGGCGAATAAAGTATGACACTTGGATCCTGCAAACCTGGGAGATTGGGATTTATTTCATTGGCTCCAGTGGTCTGACCACAGATACTAATTTTTTCTGTCTGCTCTGCGACTGGGGGTTAGCTTGGACATGTCCTGATGTCAGATAATGAGAGAGGAAAGGGGCTGGTCTCTAACCCAACCTTCTGCTCACAGTGGGATTGTCCTTAGCATCAGATCAGAGCGGCTGTGGCATTACTTAGCTGAGCCTTCAAAACCTCACAGGATGGACACCTCCCCATCTCCTCTGTGACCTGTCCCAAGACCGGAAGATGAGCCGCTGGACTGCCTGGGAGGAAGACCAGATCCTTTACTCACTTGGCCATTGACTTAATGACTTTTTGCAAGTGACTTTATCCTTTGCCTCAGTTTCCCATCTGCCCAGAGAGCTGCTGCTGTCCAGCAGCAAAAGCAGCACCAAGTCTGCCACTGCAGCAAGCCCTTCACCCCAGAGTCAGTCTGTGCAGGAGAGTCCCTGAGCCATCTAACCTGCAGGGTGGTGGATTAGGACTGTGTATATATATACATGGATATTAACCTAGAGCATGGCATGGCAGCTGAGGAGGGTGCCAGGCTCACACACGCATGCTCTGCTCACACGCGTGCTGCTCGTGCCCTCGCCCATGCCCACACCCGGGCAGCAAGGGAAAGCCCCAGGCAGGGGGACCCCGCCGTGGGATGCAGCAAGAGGAGGGTGCAAAGCAGCCTCCCGCCCTGGGACATACCTGCCTGCGCTGGGGGCGGTTCTGCAGCAAGCACTGGGCAATGCCTGTCATTACACTGGGTTGCTCTCCATGGATTATCACCAGTTGCCAGGCCAACTGGATGGACGACTGGCTCTTTATCCTCTTGCAAGCGCCAGGAGTTGTCCAGGTCATTGCAAGCCTCTTAGCTCTGCTTTGAGAGATCTGTCTCTGAAATTAAGCTCTGTGATTATCACTCTCTAATGCACTCACCTTGTCTCTTTTCTGGACTTGGGAGTCCTACTCTTTTTCCTCTCTTGGATCAGTAACTGTGAATTCATACCTTAATTAATATAGATCCAGGCTGTGAATTTGGAAGTGGACTGGTGATCCAGTCTTGTCTTGCTGGGAAACTGTGCTGGGAGCCTGCTTAGACCCCCCCACGGGGCAAGGGCTGTTCATCTGCATGTTGGTCGAGGGATGAAGTGAGGAACAAAGTCCAAGAGTTCTAGTGACTATGCAGAAGGACTGGGTTTACTCAAACAGCAGCATTCCTCCTCTCAATCCTCAGTCCTGGCAGGGTCCTGATTCCCCTCTCTTCTCTGCTCTGAGAGTCTGAGAAAGGGCATAACAAGCTTGAGTTTCTAAACAAAACACTGTAAAAATTGTCCAGTTTCATCTCAAAAAGTTGAAAAAAGGTGCTGCCCTGCCCTTGGGAGTTCCCAGAATGAATGCACCCTGCTCAGACTGGCAAAAGTCTTTTTATAGAGAGCTGTGACTTGCCTTTTCTTTCCCTTTTCCAAACTCAGTCTGGAGAATGAGATCTTTTCAAAGTAATCCAGTAGCCCGGGGAGGATTTGTACATGCAGATAGCCCCTAATCTCTGCTGCAGTGTAAGAGAGATGCAATGCAGCTCAGAGAAGGTTAAATGATAAAAAATATGGCAGACATGGGAAGTATTTGGCATGTTACGTGCAACAAAAGATGAACAACGGCAACTGGGACATTATCTTTATTTGCTAAAAATAGAGTCCCATGAAGTTTAGAGAAAAGCACTTTATACTTGTAAACCTCTCCTCTGGCTGTTAAAGAGCCTTCAAAGATGGGCTTTGTGGCTTTGGGATGTCGCGTCCCCTTTCAAAGGCTGCCCAGGGCTCAGACAATTGAAACTCGATACAACAGCAGCCACAACGGGGGAATAAATAGTTCTGACATGACCCTGCTTTTCTCACTCACCAGGGGCTGACGCATGAGCAGGAGCTTTGCAGCGGGTACATCCCCCACGCAGCCACATCCCGCACGTGGGATGCCCGCGGCACAGCCCAGGTCCCCCAGCCATGCAGGGCCGAGGCAGCCCGGCAGCGGGCACGGGGGCAGAGCCATCAGAAAGCGAGCGGATGGCTTGCCCACGACGCTGCTGAGCTATGCATGGGCATTTGATACACTGCAGCTGACGGGCCGGTTGCAGAGCTGGCTGCCTGGCTGCCCGTCCGCGCCTTCAAAGAATCGCTCGTCAACTGCACGTGGTCACGCTCGCTTTCCCTGGGACCCTATAACGGGGGTGAACCCCCCACATCCCCCACTTCTCCTTTGCTCTTCCAGCTGCAAAGTAACTTAGCCAGGTCTGAGGTCTTGGCCAACTCTGTCCTATCTCGGGCAATTTGTGCATTAATGCAGAAATTCATTTCTACAGTATAGTGCTGTTAACTGACCCGAGAGCGTAGGGGATGATGTGATGTTTGGCACCAGCCAAATAGAGAACAATAGGGCTGTTTTTGTGGAAGAGAGTTCAGAGAGGCTCCCTGGGGAGCCCAACCTCTTGCTGGCCCATCATGAACAAGAAAAATAAGACAGAGCTCTAGCACCCTGGCTTCTCTGTCATATAAATACCAGCTTCAGCCAGGGCATGAAAGAAATCCATTGTCTCTAAGGCCGTATTTCGATGTGAAATGCTCTGGTAAGGCCAGCAATCTTAAACCCCCCACACGTGTGCCTATTGTTTGAAGTGCAGAACAATTGAAGGGTGCTCTCATGAGCTAAAGATAGAAAGGCAGCTGGTGCTGTCCTTTTCCCTGTAACTGAGAATAAAACAATGCACAAGTATTGTCTGCATTGCTGGAGCGATGACATTGGACTCTCTGCCAAGGGAGCATCTAAAAGATCAATGAAACCCGGGTTATTTATAAAAGGGTAGTGTCATTTCTTCCCTAAAGTAATTTCACTTCCTTAGCTTTTCCACCAGGCCTTTCTGCACCATGGAGTGGCCGTGGAGCAAGGTATAAATAGCACCAAGCCAGGCTGTGAAAGAGGCAGCAGGACTAGCTGGTGGAAAACGAATCTGCCCTGATGGAGCCTACATTTGGCTGCATCTTAGCTTCCCGGAGCTGTGCCCAAGCTTCTGCAGCAGCGAGGTGGGGACCAGCCATGGATGTTGATCCCCTTGTGCCGGGGGGGAGCAGGTACATGCAGGCACAGCCCCATCACCCACTGCACTGGCCATGCATGGAGCCAGCAGCTGGTCTGCTGCAGCCAGAGTCCCACCACCAGGACTTGCTTTCTGGGGGAGCTTTTAGGGAGGTTTATTTCATCCATTGGCCAACAAACAGGCAGCAGCATGGGCTATGTGTGTACATCCAGCTCAGCTGCTGTGCTGGAATGCTCAAGGTAATTCTTGAGCCCAAATGCCACAGGACAGAGACTTGCCTAAGGACAGGGCCATCTTGTAGGGGAAGGCTGCTCTCTGAAAGATGGCATCCCACCAGGGCATGTCCAGACTAGAGACTGGAAACCGGGAATCAGACATTTGCTGTGGTTTGGGGAAAGAAAAGCAGGTGAGGTCTCCTGTCATGAAGTGAGGACATGTAGGCACATTGCTCCTCCTAGGTGACAGCCTTGAGAAAGGCCTGAGCCTGTGAGATCCCGTGAAGAACTGCCAAGACTGTTGCCACTCCATCTTGAACAATTGTCCTTTGCTATGAGATGATAGACTGAGCTTGATCTGGTGTGAGTCTTGATGACCAAGTGCAGTGGGGAGGACCAGCTGAGCAGTGTTTGAGCATGCAGTGAGCAGAATGCTGGGCCAGGAGAGCAGAGCCATGGCCCTCAGCAGGCCAAGGAAACAACCGCTGAAGCCAAGCATGTCCAAGCCCAACATGGCCACTTCCATCAGCTTAGGTCCTCAACACCACCCTAGTCTAGTTTCCCATGGAGCAAAGGACAAGGTGCACAAGGAACGGAGAGAGCAAGCGATTTTGATGGGATTGTCCTAGGGATCGATTCTCTGTGAGCGGCTGGTTGTGTGGGTTTGGCCTGTGTGCAGGACACCACCCAACCTTGTGTTCCCAGATCTCATAGCAGATGAAAACTGATGCAAAACTAGGACAGACGGAGCACTGGCAGGGCAGATCCTGCGCACAGACTGACAAAACCATGTCCTGGTTCTGGTTCTGATCTGGCTCTGCACCTCCCTTGCAGCCTCCAAGCCAACTCTTGGTCATGATTTCCAGTGGCTGCTGTATGCCAGGATCTGTCCTGGCAGGCCAGCTGCAATTAAGGTGCTATTAAGTATTCAAATGAATAGGCCAAGAATAATTTTTCTCTCATTATTTTGAAGTGCATTGCCAAAACCTCAAGCATCTTCACTGAAGGCTCATACGTTCCTGTAATTTCTATAGTGTTCAGCACAACCTTCATTCCTAAACAGATGTTTTACTGTGGCAATCCCTAGAAGAAAACCCCTAAAACCTGGGAAATTCAAAGCAGGCATACCAAACCTCTCCAATTTTCCCAGTCTCCAGGTGATCTCACTGTCTCCATGTCTGTGTGTGACCCTCCCAGCACCTTGCTTGCTAACTCTGGACACTGAGTTAGCATTTCTCATGTTATGGCTCTTCCAGGTACTTTCTCAACCCTGATACTCATTTTGGAGACTTCCTGCATGCAGTGCAAGGATGGTGCCCAGAGGGTCAGCCACCTGTGTGCCCATGCTGCCCAAGCCTCGTGCCAGGGCAAGGTGTGCACCACTGCACCGAGGTGCTCATGGCAGCAGCACCTTCATGCAGGTTCATGAAGGGTTACAGAGGCAGCACTTCACCCCTGGCCAAAGGACAGCCAGCTCAGGACAGGGGGACCCACGCTGTCCCAAGGCTGGGACGCCCAGGCAGCAGATCAGTCATGTTCGGAGGTGCCCAGGGATCTGTGAGATGAGAGGATCCAGTGCTAAGCCCGTCCCAAGGACCACAGGGCCCACATGTCCTCTGGGGTCCCTGCAGCAGCATCACTGCTGCACTGATGTCAAGGGGTGCATGGAAAGCTGTGCTGGGGTTGTGGCTGCTGTCGCTGTTGGCCATGTGGGACAGGGCTGTGGGAATTTAGGGGTTTTCTTTGGAGGGAGCCTTGCATGGCCAGGCTGAGCCAGAGGATGCTGTCAGACTGGCAGCGCTAGCCCCGCTGTAAGCAGACATTCTCGCTCGATGGAAATATGCCTGAAATAGCCCCTCTGCAGATTGTCTTTATCTAATCAGCCGCCTTCACACTTCCCCTCCAGTGCATTTCAGGGAGCTGATAGTGGTGATATGTTAAGTGTGGAAACCTCTAGCAAACTGCCCAACACGTAGAGTAATTCTCCTTCCTGCCACTTATCAGAGCCTGCTAATGGGAAACATTCCTACCAGGGGTCAGGGGGCAGCTGGGGGATTTCTGCGGGGAGGACGGCTGAGCCCCTGGCACTCTCCTGGTTTTCTGGGACTGGGCAGGAGCTGATCTGACCAGAAAATGCTGATTGAAGGGGCAGCTCTGTGGTCTGGTGCTGTCCTGTCCCATGGGGAGAGGTTTGTCCAGCCCATGGGGGCATGGCTGAGGAACCGCATCCCCTTCCATGATATCATGGGACACCAACATCAAGCACAGAGCTGTGGGGAGAAGAATGGGAGTGCTTCGGTAGTCAGGGGAGATGACCCCACTGCTGAGGATGGTTGTGCAGGGCTGGTGGGATTTTGGGCAGACTGTTTGCTTTGAGCAATGACCACCTAAAGCAAACTCCCCTCTGCTCAGGCTAAAGCCATGGGCTCCTCCTTGTGCCCAAGGGGTTTTGCAGGAGGTCCCACTGCGGATGTCCCATCACACCTGCCTGGGCAGGGCATAGCTTGGGCCTTCCCAGCAATATGAGGATGAGCTTCCTACCACCCTGAAAACCACATCACAAACGCCAGCGCCCAAAACGCCCGAACCCAGCGGAAGTGTACTTCAGCAGCTGCTAGAGCCACCGTTCCACATTTCCCCTTCTACAGATCTGCCGGCCTTTGATGGATCCTGCTGGAACCTCTTCAAAGAGGGAGAGAAACTAGGGCGAACAGAAGGAACTGCAGAAGGAATCTCCGAAAATAAAATCGCTTTAAAGATAAGGCAGGGGAGGGGGTGAGCAGAGCGCAGGGCGAGTACATGCCCTGAGAAGAATGTGTGAGGCTGGGCCAGCTGGTGGGTCTGGGCTGAGAGCTCGTCCCACTGCCGGGGCGGTTGTGGCAAAGGTACTTGGCACCGGAGCTGCCAAAGGCCTCTGGTCCCTCTGGGGTGTGGGTGGAAACCTAACTCCAAGCCCGGGACAGAGAGGCGGAAGACCACCGGCATAGCCTCAGAGGGACCTGTGGTCTGCCAGCGCCTGTGGCTCTTCAGGCAAGCCATCTTGTCATCTCAGCAAGGTTGGGCACCTCTGTCACACCATGGTCAAGAGGGGTCTCGGGACTGGTGTCCCCATGGCAGTGTCCCCAGGGGAGCTGCAGTAGACACATCTGCGGAGTCCAGCACCAAATCTGTTGCTAAATCCCAGTGAGGGCCTGAGCTTCTGACCACCAGTCTGGTGAGAGAGTGTCCACACGGGACACAGAGATGGGGGCTTGCACCCCATTTTATCCTGATGTGCTCAAAGTCACCTTGTTCGTGCTACAGACTCCCCTCCATGGGAGCATGTTAATTCATGGGGAAGACTGGCACCATGCAAAACCCTAACATTACACCGTGCGGTCAGTGAAGGCAACATCAACCTGTCCCTGAGCCCAGCCACCCTCTCTGCTGGGGATCAAGGCACAGGGGCAGATCTGTAGTCCTCCTCCCTCCTGTGAATCTCCCAGACTCCCCTCCAGAGCAGGGTGGGAGGGCAGACAACATGCCTTTTGGGGTGTGGGGGAGACAGCACTGGGAACCCAGACGCGTGGGGCTAAGAGGCAAACCGTGCCTGTGCGCTGGATGGAAGGACTGACCACCGCTGGGGCTTCAGCAGAAACCCCCTCCAGTGCCTGGCTTAGCTCTGGGGTAGGTCCAGTGCTGCAAAAGTCCTTCTGCAACCTGGGACGTACACCCAGGCTGAAGCCACGTGCCCTAAACATCTCCCAGTGCTGCTATTCTGGCTGTGACAGAGGCCATGCCACATCCAGCCTGGACACAACGCTGTGCAGCTAATGCTTAATCACCCTGTGCCTCAGTTTCCCCTACTTTCAGGAGGGTACAACAACCCCAAGTCTCTTTGGGGTGTGAGGTGTACTACTGAATGGGGAATAGCAATCCACTGCAGCCGCGGGCCCTGGTTCTCCAGCATGCCTCAGTGGGGTTATTTCTAATTTCTCTGCCCCTGGGGTATGACCATGTGGCTGGGGAGCAAAGAGGATGGGGGATGCAGCCATCCAGACTGTCTAAGGGAGGCAGATGCTGCCCCTCCCCACATGTCCATGTGTCCCCCACGTCAGCCAGCTCTAGTTAGGCTGATTTCCAGCTCCGGAGGCGGCTGCAGCTCGTTTCACAGGAGTCTGCCCTGAATCCAAGCAGCCCACGGAGGCATGGAGGGGCTTTGTGTCAGGGAAGGAGCAGAGCAGTGCTGCAGAGAGGACTGGCCGTGTTTCCCAGGGGCTGAGCGGTGGTAGCCCACCCTGGCCCACCCCAGCTGCAATCGCTGGGCTGCTCCGCAGGGCCCTTTGCTCAGGGGAAGGTGTGTGCTGGTGCCCTTGACAGCGGCATGTCCTGGTCTGGTGTGGGCAGGAGGGAGAGGAGACACAAAAAACCCATCCATGCCTGCTGTGCTTTTTAAATGCACCAAAACAACAGTGAAGAGAGGAGCAGAGTGCTTGGTGAGCAGGCATGAGGGTCCTTCGGGGAGGCAGCCAGCATGGCCAGCCCAGAGGGCAGAAACCTCACTGTGCTTTGGATGCCAGCACCTAACCTGGCTTCTCCTTGAGCCTGGCACGGGAATCCCTGTGGCACGGGTGTGGGTCTGGCTGCCCTTGCGGGGTCCCGGTCCCATTGTGGGCAACCCGTGGTGGTGCTGCCGGGACAGAGGTGTGCTCCAGGTTGCGACTGCTGCGCTGTACTGACTGTGCCCTGTCGTGTGACTGTACTGCGCCTTGGGGTGCTGCCCAGGTGAAGTGGTGTGCAGGAAACCCAGCAGCCTCGCTAGGGAGAGACCTTTAATCTGGCCTAGCCATGAACACATCCCCCAGCCAAGGTGAGCGAGCTCTTGGAGCAGGACCCGGGGGTGTACTCCCAGGCAGAGCCCACCCACCTCAGCAAGACAGAGCAGGGGGCTTGAGCCCCTGCCCAGCAGCATGCTTGCCCCGGGGGCTACCCACGGGCTGCTGCTGCTCCAGGGAGTGTCAGACCCCTCTGACAAAACTGGCGAGTTTCACTTGCCTGTAACCAGAAAAGTAAATTCTGGAGCTGGTGAGGTTTGGTGTTAGAAGGGCAGTGGCTGGTGTGCAGCGGGAAACCAAGCCCCTTGAGAAGACAAGCAGGTAGGAGAGACCAAGACCTGAGGTCCTTCCCTGGCCCCCCGCTCCCAGGCTGGGGAGACGCTGAACTGGAACACAGGGAGAGGTTGGGGTGCTCCAGCTCGGAAAGCCAGCGGCCGCACACATCCCACCAAGCAGCAGCTCTCCCGGTGGGCTGCGGGAAGAAGTAGGAGAACCAATTGCTCAGGTGCAGGAGAACCGATTGCTCAGGTGCAGGAGGAGCGGTGAAGCTCCGTTCCTCCACTGCTGCTGGAGCAGGCAGCACGGGCAGGCTTGGAGAGCTGCACTGCCTCCCGGAGCTGGAGTCTCTCGCTTTGCCTTTGTACTCGCCTGACAATACAGGAATAAAAATAGCCAGGCTGCATTTGCAGAGAGATAAAAGCAAAGTTTGCCTTTTGTGTCTCTCCGGGCAGTGGGACAGCAGCACCAATGGAGCTGTGTGGACATGACACATGGGAATTTCTGACATATCTTTTCCCACTCTGACCTTGACAGACACAATAAAAAGGGGCTTTGCTGCACGCACACAGCCACTCAGTCCTATCACCAAGGTTAGTAATGAAGAGCATGTCTGTGTGCACGCTTGTCCTCCACTACTAACCCGCTTCACCTCTGCAGCATGGATGTTCTCGGAGGACAGGGGCTGACTCTGGTGGTGCAGGGAGGGTGGGAGAGACCTGGATCACGAGCATTTTTGCTAAGGTCTACACTCTTTGCCAAGTCGCTGGCTACCAGCTGTGGCTACGTTCGTGATAGCTGATGCGTTTTGGAGCTCTGCTGTGTGATACCACGTTAGATGGATATTAGAAAGCATTATGCTTAAAGCGCTTTTCCAAGCAGCTGTCACGGCGGTCTTCTAGAAGGGGTCTTCCCAGGGATAATACCTCCATTCTTGCTTTTATCGTCTTGCGATATTGCTCTGCAACACGCACCGGGGTCTTTGCAGAGGTGTTGTGCAGGGCACCAGGGCTCCAATGGGTCTGTCAAGCTGGAATAGGTTTTAGGTGGGCTAATCAAGAAAAAGGGTGTTGTCGATTCTCTCTGGTGATGCCTAAAATGTGAATGTGGATTTTGACATTGAAGTGATGCTGGCTTACCCAGCTGGGACTTGCAGTATGGGGCTGACAGCAGCAGAAGCAAAGTGCTCAGTAATTGTCTTTTATTATTAGGTAGTATTGTCTCTGTCTTCTCTCACTCTCTAGAATTATAAGCACATATAGTGACTGTGTTGCTTTTGGTTAACAGTCCAGTGGCGGGTGTTTTCTCTGTGCACTGACTCCCTTTCCCTTCCCTCCTTTCAGCGTTCAGGTGTCTTTCATTCTTCCTTCGCTGTTGCCACGTCTTCCTCCATCCAGGCAAGATGTCTATGCTGGACATGAGCGAGTTTGGGGAGGCTGCTGAATACCTCCGGAAAAGCTACACAGAGCAGCTGAAGCTTCAGACAATCCCCTTTGATGGTAAGACCCCAGGGCAGCTCTTGGCACAGCCCCAGGAGACCCCTTGACCATGACTGTCTTTGGAGAGTGTCCCCATCCCTTTCCCGCTGCTGGTACCCATAGTGCTGCAGAATTGCCCCCATCACTGAAGGACAGGGAGATCTCAGCAGTAGGAAAAGCAGGTTTTTGACTGACCCCTTGCCTGATCAGGTGCAGGTAGAGGCAGCCATTCATCTCTCCCAACCCTGAGGGGCAGGATGGCTGAGGGAGATGGGCTGAGGCACTGGAGGCAAAGCTCTGTCTCATTTTGGAGGTGTCTGCTCTGTCCCAGCCACCCCGCTGTACTGTGGCTCACCATGCTGGGGGCTTCAAGACCCAACCTGCTCTCTCAGCTTGGTAAACAAGGATAGTGTTGCTTTCTCCCACCGTCCATTTTCATGACGGTCTGAATACAAGCACACATGAAACAGTAGATTTCTGTCAGAATGAAAGTCTGTGCAGAACAGTAGATATCTGTCAGTTGACCCTGGAAAATTAAACAGCTGCCAAAACCAAAAAAGATGAAGAAATCCCAGGTCCTGTGTCCAAAAGCATAGGAAGAATAATCCCTGTCCTTCCACATTATCAGACTGCATTTATGTGGCTTTCAGTTGACAATTTCAAATGGTCTCCTATAGTTCAACCTTTTTTATGTCTATTTTCCTTGCCTTCTCCTTCTCCTTCTCCTCCTTCTCCTTCCCTTTCCCCTCCAGGAAAGAAGCGAGCTTGGATCCCGGATGAGAAAGAAGCTTATATAGAAGTGGAAATCAAAGAAAGCTCTGGTGGCAAAGTCACTGTGGAAACCAAAAATAAGGACGTAAGCAAAATATCTTTCCTTTTCCAAGGGCTAGCAATGTGTGCAGAGCGGGGATATGTGTGACAAGATCACGCCTGAAACTAGCCAAGCTCTTGCTGATAACCCTTCCCTGCTCGGTGATCAGTCATGCCCTGAGGGGACACACACCACAGTGCATCAGGACACGTAGGCCAATTACTTGCCAAGAGGGGCAAGGGCTTAGCATCCCCCCATTGAGTGTTTGCTTTCAAACACGGTTTGCCGTCCCGGACAGGCGGAAGGGGGACAGTCGGGCTGGTCCAGCCAGCTCTCTCTCGGCTGCGGGAGGAAGGTTCGCCCAAAGGCTTCTCCCACACAGCCCTTTGCAGCGCTACGCCCGCCTCGTCTCAGGGGTCGAAAAAAGAGGTAAGGGGCCAATTGCCCAATTCTTGCTTTTTTTAGCTCAGATTTACAGTGGAGTAAGCAGTGCTGTTGGGAGAAGAGGCGCTGGGCACTGGGGTAGGACCGTGTCTAGTGCTGAGGCTCCAGCCTTCCAGCAGTATGAGGGAGCATGCAACACCCAGACGATATTTTTCAAGATAATATCCAGCATAAAAAGCTGTGAAAGAGCTTAGTTAATATTATTTTTATTTGGCTATGGGAGCTGCGTGGCCCTGCAACATCATTACACTTGTATAAAACTGGGAAAAAGAACAAGGAGCTGACCAGGCAGCCAACAGTAGACTTTAATCTTTCTGTTTCTCAGCCAGTCATCAGAGTGTCTGCTGGATTTGAAAGAATTACATGTAATTGTCTTTGAAGAGTGTCGAAGTTTTGTAAATATTTTTATCTGAAATTGAGGGAGGGGGAAAGAAAACCAACCAACCCAAGAGAAAATTTCTTGGGGAGGGTGTATCAATTTTAAAAGTTTATTCTGATGCTTAAAGGTTCTTTGGTTTTTGCAAACAAAGCAGTTTCCAAGCAGTTTTTGCCGTTACCTCTTGAAACTGTTTTTTTTAAACAGTTTGTCATGGATTTACAAAATCTAAAAATCTACCTGCTTTCCCTGGATCAGCATTTCCAACAGAAACACTTTCAAGAGACATAACCCCATCCTTATTCTTCTATCTGCCTTCCTGCTTTCAACACCTAACACTTTTTAACACCACGCGCTTCATATTCACCTGTAATACAACCTCTTAGAAAGGTTTCATTTCATCTTTATTAACAAGACCATTTGCTAAATCCAGCTTCTTCCATTCAGGCCAGATACGTAACGCGATAGTTTCCCAGCACTTGGCTTTGCGGGATTAAATAAATCCAGTTATAAGTGATGGGGTGCAGGCTTCAGCTGTTTGCCCAAATTACCGTGGATCTCTCTGAGCCGCTGCGGGGTTTTAGGCTGTGAAGGAGAGCGCAGAATGGGGGTGTCAAGCGCATTGTAGGGAGACATATTTCTGCCCCCCAGCTTGGACCTCTCCGCAGGGTTTGGCTGCAGCCTGTGTCCTGGGAAGGGGATGGGCTTGGGGCTTCCTTTTCCTGGCTGGGATTTGTGGTTGGGGTGCTGGTGGGGGTCCCCTAGCCCCATCACACCAAAATGGACAGCAGGCACGGGGCCAGGGCTATCCCCAGCGTGGGACTGTCTGTCTACCTGATGGGTTTTGGGGAACAGGGTTTTCAGTGGGGGCTCGGATCCATCTGATGCATCCCCCCTCCTCTGGCAGACACGGGTGGTGAAGGAAGATGAGGTGCAGCCCATGAACCCCCCCAAGTTCGACATGATCGAGGACATGGCCATGCTGACACACCTCAACGAGGCCTCTGTGCTCTACAACCTGAAGCGCCGCTACTCCCACTGGATGATCTACGTAAGCCGATGGCGCCTGGGAAATGCCGGGCCACCCCTGGGCTGGGGAGGTGAAGGGGTGTCAGGGCTCCTCCATCCCTCACCCACTCCCTTTCCCCTCGCAGACCTACTCGGGGCTCTTCTGTGTCACCATCAACCCCTACAAGTGGCTGCCCGTCTACACCGCGCCCGTGGTGGCGGCCTACAAGGGCAA
>NW_010249587.1:14779-15257 GCF_000690775.1 Eurypyga helias
CCGACAATGCCTACAACGACATGCTGCGCAGTAAGCCCTCGGCCTTCTGGGGCGGGGCTGGGGTCCCAGGATGGGGGGTCAGGTGGGTGGCACCAGCCTAACTCCTGCTCCTTCTCTTCCAGACCGTGAAAACCAGTCCATGCTCATCACGTAAGTGCCCCTCCATGCCCTTGCCCTGCCCAGCCCCAATGAGCAGCTGAGTCCCACGCTGCTGCCCTCCTGGGGGAGCCCTGGCATGGCACCCTGTGCCCCAGAAGGGCCCCCTGGCCGCAGCCCACCCCCAGCCCCAGCAGCTGTTGTCCCCTGCACCCCTTCCTGCCCAGCCTGCCACTGTGCCAGGTGACAAAGCCCCGCGTGGGGCTGGCAGCAAGCGCCCCCGCACCCCGACAGCTGCGGGAGCTGCTGTGGGATGCCCCGACTGCCCGTGTCCTCCGAGGAGCAAGGGAGAAGGAGAGATGGAGGCCAAGGCCAGAGGGAG